>NW_017727793.1:51474-81005 GCF_001865875.1 Lupinus angustifolius | reverse complement strand
TTGTATCATTGTCTTCCCAAGCAATGTATGCTCTTCGTCCAGTCTTTATATCATTCTTTCTCTTGAAAGAACCCTTTTTCAAGTTTGGACAATCCATCTTTATGTGACCAGGTTTGCCACATTCAAAACATGTAAATTTTTTACTTGAGGTGGAGGCATCATTGCTTTAGGCGAATTTCCTTGTTTGACTTGTTTTTGTTCCTTTGTTCCTTTTTAGGAACTTGATGAATTTCTTTATGAAGAGACTTATATCTTTTGTATCATCCTTTTCTGATTCATCTCCGGATGAGTCATATCTATCAACCTTTGCTTTTAGAGAGATATTTTTCTTCTTCTTTTCTTGCTCCTCGTGTTGATCAAGTTGGCTAAGTTCTAGTTTGTGTTCCTGCAATTTACCAAACAAAGCAGCCGAAGACATTTTGGATAAACTTTTCTTTTCAGAAATTGCATTTACCTTTGGTTGCCATATTCTAGTGAGTGATCTAAGAACTTTTAAGTTTAAGTTACTATTTAATAGAACTTTTCCTAGTGCAAGTAGGTGATTGGTAAGATGAGTAAATCTCTTTTGTAGATCAAGAATCTTCTCTCCAGGCTTCATGCGAAACATTTCGTATTCCTGAGAAAGAGTGTTGAATCTTGATCTTTTTACTTCCTTTGTTCCTTCGTGTGTGGTCTCTAGAGTATCCCACATTTCTTTTACAGATTTACAATTTGATACTCTAAAAAATTCATCAATACCAAGAGCGAATGTGAGAATGTTCTTTGCCTTTAAATCATATTGTACCTTCTTTTTGTCTTCATCGTTCCATGATGATTTTGGCTTTGTTTCCCTTATACTGTTGATAACAGTGAAGGGTATATATGGCCCTTCTTCAATAACGTTCCATATGTCTAAGTCTTGAGACTCAATAAAGATCCTCATTCTAATTTTCCAGAAATCGTAGCATTCTCCAACAAAGCTTGGAGGGCGGTTGATGTTGGACCCTTCTCCTAGGAATGATCTTGAGGCCATCTTGATGTACGATCGGGTTTTGAGAGTATCTTACTCAAATATAGCTCTGCTACCAATTGTAAGAACAGGATTACAACTAAGAGGGGGGTGAATTAGTTGACTTAAAATTATAGTAACTTTTTCTGCAAAATGTAAGAGTTAATGTGCAGCGGATAATATTGCAGAAAATAAACAAGTATAAATTAAGGAGGAAAAATAAAGGAGAGTACACTAGTATTTTACACTGGTTCACCTTCTTGTCCACCGAAGGCTACGTCCAGTACTCTTGCAACACAAGAGATTTTCCACTAAATATTATGAGTAGTAATTACAAAGTCTCATCCCGAGATCTCTAAGTTCCTTACCCACTCACTAATATTTATACCTTTTTTCCAAATTACTCTATCCCATTTCTATTCACACCCTGTGAAAGAAAGATTATTGCAATGAATGAAGAATTTCAATAATCGGCTTTGGATTGCCTTTACAAGTATGAAATATTATAACACTTGCAATCCAATCAACTCTCTTTGTATGCTTAGTAATAATGCTCAATAGATTTGTAAAACTTTGAAACAATTACTTCGAGTAGCTCTGAAAAATTCTCTTTTGAAAGTCTTAGAATGTTTAAGAATTTAGTGCAAAAGTGTAGAAAAATAGTGAGAGAATTTTTAAGAGTAGTATGAGAGTTATATGAAAGTTGTGTGTTTGTGTTGTGAGAGTTAGAGTCTTTATGTAGAGTTTCCAAACACCCATGGTGTCTTTCTGAAAGTGTATGAGTTATTTGAAGTGAAGAGATTTCACTTGGAGTGAAAACATTTCGTTTTGAAATCTGAAATCTCATGCAATAGTCTTCAGTAATCGATTACTTAAAAACGAATTAGAGTAATTGATTACACATGATTATATAAAAACGAATTATAGTAATCGATTACGCCACTTGATTAATCGGTTACTCAACTTTTGTAAAACTGGTAATCTGTTACTCAAAGGCAGTAATGGATTACTCTAAATAATTTAAAGTTAGATAACTCTTTTTCTCTCACATGTAACTTGTTACTTGAATGAAGTAACCCGTTACACATCATTTCAAAAAATGTTTTAAGTATTTTTAAAGTGTTTCATTATTCTTTAAAAATAGTTTGAGCATTATTACTTTGCATAACTAGGAGTTTTAGGATAGAAGTACCTACAGAGACTTATCTAATTTTCTTGAAGCTTTATTCTTCATTGTCTTTATAAGTATTCTTCCTTTTCTTCTTTTTGGTGATGTTGGTGTCTTCATCAAAACCGTGCCAATGTCAGGAGCAAAGATCTTCTTCACAGGAACATGGAAAAAATCTCATGTTATTAATAGAAGTCTCTTATCTTCATATTTTCTTGCCCCAAGTTGAATGCGCTTTCATTCAAATTTTTATTTCTTCCTCATATTTTCCACCGATGCATTTCCAGAAAACTTCACAACAATTTTAAGACGCTTCTACTGCAATGGCATTCGTAGATAATATTACTGGACCGAACATCTATGACTTAAACAAACCATTTCGGTTTGATGAGACAAATTTCAAACATTAGCAACATAAGATGATATTTTTCCTCACTCTGAGAAAAGTTGCACATGTTTTGAATATCAATGTCCTAACGTTGCTCGAGAAAGTTGAAAAAAAGGATTAACTAGCTATTAATACAACTCTTTGGAATGAAAATGATTAATTTTATGAATTTCATTCTGAATGAGTTGTCAGATGATCTCTATAATTACTACAACTCATATATGTCTGCCAAATTAATTTGGTATGCACTTGAGAAACAAAGAAATTGGCATAGACAGCGAAATTGTGGGAATTTCGAGAATTGACACTGGTAGTCAATATTGAGGGAAAAGAATTGGCACAGATAATTACTACAACTCATATATGAAAATGATTAATTTTATGAATTTCATTCTGAATGAGTTGTCAGATGATCTCTATAATTACTACAACTCATATATGTTTGCCAAATTAATTTGGTATGCACTTGAGAAACAAAGAAATTGGCATAGACAGCCAAATTGTGAGAATTTCGAGAACTGACACTGATAGTCAGTATTAAGGGAGAAGAATTGGCACAGATAGCCATATTCTGGTAGGAATGGCAACGAGGCGGGTCGGGATCGGTTTTGCACATACCCAAACCCGAAATTCAAAACCCGAACTTGAATTCAACGAGGTTGAAAAAAAAATACCATCCCCGAACCCGTCGAATTTCGGGTAACCTGAACCCGAAAAAACTCCGAAAGTTATAAAGTATTAAGGAAAGTATGATATTATTTTCGTGTAATTTTTCTCTAACGTTTATATTTTCTCTTGTATTATTTCATTTCTTTTATGTTTGAAGATCCAATAGTGTGTAAAGTAAAATTAGAAATTAAAAACACTAGGCACATGATAGAAATTTCAATTTTAAATTGAATTGCACTACTTCGGGGCGGGTTCGGGTTAGGGTCTTTGCTATACCAAACCCGAAATTTAAACATCGTTAAATTCAGGTTCGGTTCGGGTGGGTACCCACGTGGTCGATTTTTATTGTCATCCCTATATTTTTGGCATTTCGAGAATTGACACTAGTAGTCAGTATTGTGAGAAAATAATTGACACATGTAGCCATATTGTAAGCATTTCGAGAACTGACACTGGTAGTCAGTATTGTGGGAAAAGAATTGGCACAAGTAGTCATATTGTGGGTATTTCGAGAATTGACACTGGTATCCACATTGTGGAGGGTGTATTCAAGATTGGTTCTTACAGTGCAATAAGAATTTGATAACAGAGATATGAGTTATTTTATCCTGGGGACGACGTGGTTGATACTCTGCTTGCACATTTTGGGCAGTGCTACGAAACATCTTAAAGAGAGCGACCTAGTCGTGACTTAGCCAGTAAGTATTATTTTGTGTCATTTAGAATTGTTGCAAGCAATGGTAACAACACATGCTTATAAGACCTCCAACATTATATGAGACTGAATGTTGGGTGATAAAATTTCATCAAGAGAATAGACTACATGAGCGTAGATTAGAATATTATGTTGGATGAGGAGACACACTAGCTAGATAAGATAGGATTAGAAATAAATGCATCATGAAGAAAGTTGAAGTAGCTCATATTGTAGAAAAGATGTAGAATTGCGTTAAGTGTTTTGAACATGTGCAGAGGAGATTGTTTAAAGCCCTCGTAAAGAGAGTAAACAATATAGAAGCTAGTCCAATTCTTAGAGGAAGAGATAGATCAAAAAATCATGTGGAAATGATAAAGAAAGTCTTCGAGCTCAATATTTTGTAAAAAAACATGGTTCATAATAGAGTATTATGATATCATTTAATTCATATAATCAACCTCATATAGAGGGATAAAGACTTAATTTATTGTTATTGTTTGTAAAAAAATTGAAACAACAAAAGATCATGCATTAGAAGAGTACAAGGGGTGTTAACCGATAACAAATAAGTTAAGAATTGTTTTTAACTAATTTTATGGAATTGTAAATAATGTGTATTTCTTCTGGTAAAGTGCTAAAAAAGTTTAACCTACTTAAATGGTCTTTTAGTTTGACTTAGAAATCAAAATAATAACTTTTACTTTTTAGATACAGATAGTAAATATTATTATTTCTTCCAAGCTATATACGATTAAAGTTGCATTCATTTAATCAGGGTTTACCCGATATCACAATATATTATGCTATTATGCATAAATAAAGAGCTGCACTAAATCAGGCATCATAAAATTCATTGATTTAGTGTTTTAAATTGCTCGTTGCATGTATCACAATTATGGAAAATTGTAGCAAAACGTGGCTGATGTAGCCACAATTACAGTAACATGCTGTTATGGAATTTATTAAAACCACAATAGTATGACTGAAATTATAATCGCATCGTTCAGTTTAAAATAATTCAACTCTTTATTATTTTCCTATTCCTTTGACTGTTTGTATTTTGCTTAGGATCTCATTGTCCTAGGAACATTATAGAAGAAACTCACCATGTGATGCTTCTGTCATTAGTGGGACACAAGCCAGAAAAGTACTATGATTACATAGAATATGCTTTTCATTTCACTTTTCAAAATTGAAATATCTATTATTTTATATATTGACAATGTGTTGTAATATAAAGTACTTGTGAAGTTATTATCTAGTTGGGCCTTTCCATTATAACATTTTTTACACATACATCCAATGTTTTAAATTATCATTATAATCTAGGTGTACATCCAAATTGCGAACAATAGTTGTAAACTATAATATATACAACTATAACTATGATCATGATACCATTTTTTAAGACTACTAAAACTATAATATATCATAACTTTTATCATTCTCCCAAACTTAAATTTTAAACTTCACATGCATCATAATCTTGTTCTCCTTCTCTTGTCTTCTTATAGGCAAAAATGGCTTTGGAAAATTAACATAAGTCATGGTTTGTTGTCAAAATTTGGTAATGGCGTGAACAAATAGAAAATGAGATGATAGCGACTATCAAGCATGCATCCAAGACCAAGAGACAACACATATCCCATTGACATAGAAATAGTCCCTGTGTCAAGCTTTTGCCTTACCCTTATGTACACCTACTTAAAGCACTACTCTTTAATTAACCAAACAAGCTTTTTGTATCAACTATGTATGTAATTTGATAAGTTAAAGTAGTGTTTTAAATTATAATTACGGTTACATTGTATTTACTATAATTGTATGAAAATATAATCAATATGATCACAATTATGCTTATAATAATGTTGTTGAGAATGTAATATTATAGTCACGATTACGGTTGGTGAGTACCCATATTGTTTCAATGGGACTGTCCATTTTGTTAGCACTTCTAGCATCTATTACAATGACATGTTGTCATGGATGGAACTGCTGATGGGAGCAGGCTTAGTTTACCTTCACTGACCTGTCTTAATTATTATGCATTTTCTCACACATATTTTGGAAAATAATATAGGACCCATTCCATTTCCATGAAAACCCAAAAAACCTTTATCTGCCATTATTTTCTATTCAAACCTCACATGATACTTATGTCTGCTTAATTACAGATTGACTCACATGCTTATTATATGGGAAACTGGAGTCTGGAGAGAATATCTATCTAACTTCACTTTTTTACTTTACACAATGCTAGAGTTTCAAGAGCAATGATTAATCTTAATGTTGTTCTTAATAAAATAAGCATATTCTTATTTTGTTTTTCATTGTGTTATTCTTTTTTCTTTTTGTTCTTAAATAAGAACAATTATTAGTTGTTCTTGGCCAAGAGAAAAATATAGATATTATGGGACTAGAAAAAGAATGATATTTACCATTGTAAGAAAAAAATATATGTTGTTCTTTTTTCATGAGAAGTTTCAATAAATTATAAAATAATGTGTGAGATTAAATAAAAAAGAAAATTTTATTTGTTGTTGAAGAAGTTCTATGCAGCTTTTACTCTCCAAGTGCACGGACAAATTAATTTTGAGTATAACATGTATTATTTAAAGATTTATATATAATCATTATATTATGCATAATTTATTTAGATTATTTTTTTTAAAGACTCAATGATGATTAACCAATAACTATGAATATGGATTATATAATAATAGGATATAAAACTTATATACTTTTAATGCATATATTTTTCTCATTAATTTTCCCCTAAACCGATAGGTACCCTGCATCTATAAAAAATAATTATATTTCACCATAGGAATGGTAAGGGGTGGATGGTTTCAGGTATCCTAAACTCATATTAACTTCGATATAAAATATATCCTCTTATCATTTAAATTGATTCTTTACTCTTTATTATTATGTACTTTAATTTGATATTTAATATATAAATTGGATTTGACTTGGGTTAAACATCTGATACTCCTTATATCAATCATAACTCTAAAACCAACATTTGAAATCGGGGAATCCAAACCCAAACTCAGTCAAAGTGGATTTTTTCTTTAAATTTAGGTTGGATTCAAGATAAATTATTCATTAATTAAATAATTAATAATTAAAGTAATTAAATATATAGATAGTTTCAAAAATTAATTTTTTCAATCCTTTATTTTGTTATATTTTTTTATAATTGGATATGCAATGTTTTATTTATTTGTTTTTTAATGCTTTTTGGTCATTTTTTATTCTTTTTCTGAAAATACAATTAAGTTACATATGCTCATAATAACATTATATTGTTGACAATATGCATCATTAACAAAATATAATATTCAAAAACATCATATACTCGTCTAACAATCAAATATAAAAATTATATAAAAAATTAATATAATATAAAGTTACATCACAAAAATAAAAGGGTTTTTAGTTGAGTGGATAATGCATTTTTTTTAAAAAAAAAAAATTGAAGGATAAAATTGATAAGTGAATTATTGAAAGATATTTTCACTTTTTACATGTTACTTCAAGTAGTTTCCAACACTGCAAACTACTTTTTAAAAGCTACAAACTCCCTTTGTTCACTCAATGACTCTGTAAACTTATTAAATGATTTATAACACTACAAACTACATAAAAAGCTACAAGTCAATGTTTTATCCAATAACATTGAAAACATATTTGATATCATACATTCAACAAAACAGAATTTGGTAGGGTCAATCTGAAACAAGTTATTGCTAGTTGTTGTGTATTACAAGTCTATTCAACAAAACTAGCTTGTAGTTATGGGATTACAATTGTAAAGGTAGTTAGAAGCTTGTAGTTATATAATTATCCTATACAATTAGAGAATTTATGTAAAACTTGCTTTTTAAGTTGTTTAAATTTAAAAATAACTAAAAAATACATACAATATTTATTTATTATTTATTAATGAAATAATTGAAAATTGGAGAAATTAAATACATAGATAATTTAAAATCAAAATTTTCAATCAATTATTTTTATATTTTATTTAAAATTGGAGTTTAATATTTTATATATTTGTTTGATTTATAAAACAAAATTGAATGTTTTTTCCTCCTAAAATGTAATTAAGTTGCATAACTTTATAGTATTATTTTATTGTTGATATTATATATCATTAAAAATATATAATATGAAATTAATTTATACACTCATTTAATAATCAAATGCAAGAACAGTATATATCACAAAAATATCTTATTTTGCTGTGAACTTAGCTTGAAGATTGTAGTTGTATAAATATCTTGTTAAAAGCTAATATTACTTTCTAAAGGTTACTTCAAGTAGTTTTCTGAAAAGTATATTTCAAGCGCTACAAACTCCTTTTTAAAAGTTGCAAACTCCATCAATTGATTTTACCAAATGACTCAAGTAATTTATTGATTGAGTCTATCAATTAGAAGCTACAATCTCGTGTTGCCGAACAATACTGAAAGCATATTCGAGCGAATACATCCAACAAAAGACAATTTGTTAGACTCAATGCCTCTGAAACAAGTTACTCCTAGTTCATATGTACTACTAGTGTATTTAGCTGGTTTAGTAAACTAGAGTCGTTCAATAAAATTAATTTTGTAACTAGTTGAAATTTAAAAAAATGACTAAAAAATATTTATAATATTTAGTTAGTTATTTATTAATTCAATATTTATTAATTGGAGTATTATATACCTAAATAATTTAGAATCAAAATTTCCAATCAATTATTTTGATATTTTATTTATAATTGGACATTCATTTTTATTTATTTATTTGAATATTTTGAATATATTTATTCTTAAAAATGGAAATAAATTCCATTAATGTATAATATTATTTTGTTAATGATACTCTACATCATTACAAAATTATTATATGAAAATAATTAATTTAACAATCAAATGCAAGACATCACAAGAAAATATAATGTGAAAACTATTTTACATCACAAAAATAATAAGGTTTTAAAATGAAACTTTTTAAATTTTAAAGAGTAAAATTGATAAGCGAATTATTGAAAATTATTTTTACTTTCTAAACATTACTTTAAGTAAATTTCTGAAAAGTCTATCTCAATCACTACAAACTCTTTTTGTAAAAGTTATAAGCTCTATTGAAATTTTGTCTACCTAACGACTCAAGTAGTTTATTGATCGAGTAAAAAACTACAAGTTATATGAAAAGTTACGACCACATACATTAAACAAAACACAATCTGATAGAATTAATGTCTAAAATAAATTATTTGCTAATTGTTATGTATTATAGGTTTGTTTGACAAAACTAGCTTATAGATGTATGCTTTAGCTTGTAGATGTATGCTTGTAACTTGTAGTTCTATACTTGTAACTTATTTACTTGGTCATTAAGTTACTTGAGTAAGAAAACTACAAGCTAGATGAAAAGATAGAAGCTAGTATTGCCATACCGTAGCGAAAGCATATTCTAGAACATACATTCAACAAAACACAATCTGGTAGGGTCAATGTGTGAAACAAGTTACTGCTAGTTGTCGTGTACTATGTATCTATTTGATAAAACCATCTTGTAGCTTATATATGTGAGATTGTAGTTTTTTTTTGTGAAGGTAGTTGAAAGCTTGTAATTTTATAGGTAAATTATTAAAATAGAGTTGGTCGATAAAATTAGTTTTGTAACTAGTTGAAATTTGAAATATGACTAAAATATACATACAAAATTAATTTAGTTACTTACTAATTAAGTTATTAATAATTGGAGTAATTAAATACATAGATAAATTAAAGTCAAAATTTTCAATCAGTGTTATTAAATCGTACCGGCCATCAAAATGGCCAGGATACTGATATAGTGATATAACAGTTCAACAGGTGGTTCACTAATTAGACCGTATACCAATGAAATTATATATACATATATAATATATAACATTAATATTGAAAAATTAATAAAAAGTCAATATTTTTTATTTTCATTAAAAAATTAATTTTAAATAAAAATTGGCTAGTGAGACTAGTACGATTTAATTGAAAACTAGTCGGTATTATCATTTTGATCAGTTCTAATCGAAATAATTGCACGACAAGTATAATTATTGTACCATACTAGTATTGGAACCGATTGACCAGTTTACTAGTTGAATCAGCCGGCACGGACGAGTTTTTATAATACTATTTTCAATCCATTATTTAAAGTTTATTTAAAATTGGACTTTTAATAATTTTTTAGATTGTTTTGTTTTATTTTATCATATTTAATACAATTGGACGTTCAATGCATAAGTTTATATAGTATTATTTTGTTTATATAGTATCATATTTAATACAATTGGACGTTCAATGTTAAGGGTAGAGCACAATGCGGAAGCACAGGATTGAATCAATTGAGAACAAAAGAGAAGCAAGTAAAGGATAAAGAAAATAACACACAAGATTTAACGTGGAAAAACCCCTCAGTGTGAGAAGAAAAAAACCACGGGCGATCAAGAGCAAAATTCCACTATGTAAAAAAGAAGAGTACAAGAAATCCTCTTATAATGATGAGGACAAATGACAATATTTTTTCTCACAAATACTCTCTCAAATGGAACAAGAATTCTCACCAAGAATGCACTCACAATATATGTGTAAATGAAAGAAATGTTGTGTGTTGTGAAGATGATTTTGAAGCTCTCTATATGTGTCCTTTTATAGGCAAGCAAAGTCTTGGTATCTTGGATATGAAGCATTGGATGCTTGGAAACAAAGCCATAAAAGTGACATAAAATGCCCTTAAAGAGAGCCATAAAATTGTCATAAAATTCTTTTAAGGCATAGTAATGAGAGGCATCTAACAATCTCCACCTTGGCTCGAATTTGATAAGTTGCTCATCGCCAAATAATGCCCCGAAGGGCACTCAAGTGCTGTAGAGACCAACCAAGTCCAAGCAAAGTTGGAACTTGGTATTCGGAAGTGGCTTGGTAAGTATATCTGCTGGATTCTCTGATGTGTGAATCTTTTCCACCATAATTTCACCAATAGCAACAATATCTCGGATAAAGTGACGTTTTATATCAATGTGTTTGGTCTTGTCATGATAACGATTATTCCTGGTCAAATGAATAGCACTTTGACTATCACAAAACACTGTAAGAACACCCTGTATTAGACCAAGTTCATTTACCAAACCTCGGAGCCAAATAGCCTCCTTCACACCCTCCGTTGCTGAAATATATTCTGCTTCAGTCGTAGACAATGCAGCAATGGACTGAAGAAAAGCTTTCCAGCTAATAGCACTATTACAGAGAGTAAAGATGTAACCAGAAAGAGACCTCCTTCTGTCAATATCACCACCATAATCCGAATCAACATAACCTACAACGTCATCAGTTGTAGCCTTGTTTCTGTCAAATACCAAGCCAATACCAGAAGTACCTTTTAGATACCGAAAAATCCATTTTACAGCACTCCAATGATCCTTTCCAGGATTATGCATATATCGACTTACCATGCTAACAGCATATGCTAAATCAGGTCTAGTGCACACCATAGCATACATAAGACTACCAACTGCACTAGCATAAGGAATATGTGACATACGCTCCATCTCTTCCTCTGTATGTGGGCAAAGATCTAAAGATAACTTGAAATGTGCAGCAAGTGGAGTAGAAACAGGTTTACAATTATTCATATTAAACCTTTCAAGCACTCTTTCAATATATTTCTCTTGGGATAAAAACAATTTACCAGCTTGACGATCCCTGTGAATCTCCATACCAAGAATTTTCTTGGCTGCACCTAATTCTTTCATCTCAAACTCATTATTGAGTTGAATTTTCAATTTCCGGATCAAAGACTTGTCACGTGAAGCAATTAGCATATCATCAACATACAGTAACAAGTATATGAATGATTCATTTGGAAATTTCTGGAAATAAATACAGTCATCAAATTGACTCCTGCAATAACCTTGCCCAATCATAAAAGAATCAAACCTCATGTACCATTGTCTGGGAGCTTGCTTAAGGCCATATAATGATTTCTTCAATCGACAGACAAGATGCTCCTTATCAGGAACAATAAATCCTTCAGGTTGTTCCATGTAAATTTCTTCTTCCAGCTCTCCATGTAGAAAAGCTGTCTTTACATCAAGTTGCTCCAACTCCAAATCAAATAAAGCAACAAAAGCAAGCAAAACACGAATAGAAGTATGACGAACAACAGGTGAGAATATCTCATTAAAGTCAATACCTTCCTTTTGATTAAAACCTTTAACAACTAGTCGTGCTTTGCATCTTGGATCTTCAACCCCGGGAATACCGTCTTTCTTCTTATAGATCCATTTACATCGTAATGGTCGTTTGCCTTCGGGAAGCTCTGTCAAAGCCCAAGTACCATTCTTATGAAGACTTTCAATCTCTTCATTCATAGCCACTAGCCACTGTGACGAATCAACACAAGAAACAGCTTCTGTATAGCTGGCAGGTTCAACATCATCATTTACCTCTTGTGCAACTGACATTGCATAAGCAATTAAATTATCACCATCAGTGTATCTAGCTGGCCTTTTAATTAGTCTTCTGGTTCTGTCTCGAGCAATACAATAATCATCTTCTTGCTGATGAATAGGAGAAGTTGTACTGTCATCACAATCAACATAATGATCATCAATGCTAGATTGATTTGTAGAGGAAGATGGAACATCAACATTAGGAACTGTAGGTTTCACTATCAACTCCACCTTCTCGCTAGTACCCTGCAGATTACCTGTACTAGTAGAAGAAGACACAATAGATTGTTTTCCAGAAGATAAAAATGCATCCTCATTAAAAGTCACATCTCTGCTAAGAATTAATTTCCGTGACTTTGCATCAGAATACCATAAGCGATATCCTTTAGACTCAGATGCATAACCAAGAAATATGCACTCAACAGCTCTTGGAGCTAATTTACCATCATTAACATGTGCATAAGCAGGACATCCAAAGATTCTTAAGTTAGAATAATCAACAGGATTACCTGACCAAATTTCTTCTGGGATTTTGAAATCAAGTGCTGAATGTGGAGAACGATTAACCAGGTAACAAGCAGTAGATGCTGCTTCAGCCCAAAATTCACGCCGATGCCATAACCCAGCATTTGAGAGCATACAACGAACTCTCTCAAGTAGAGTCCTGTTCATCCGTTCTGCAACACCATTTTGTTGAGGATTTCTTGGAATAGTTTTGTGTCTAGCAATACCATTTTTTGTGCAGAACTCATTAAAATCACCATTGCAGAACTCTAATCCATTGTCTGTTCTAAGCTTCTTCACTTTCTTCCCTGTCTGGGTTTCAACAAGAGTTTTCCACTTCTTGAAAGTGGAGAAAGTCTCATTTTTATGCTGCAGAAAATAAACCCAAACTTTGCGAGAAAAATCATCAATGATGGTCATCATATAGCGACATCCTCCATGAGAAGGAAATTTAGAAGGCCCCCAAAGGTCAGAATGAATATAATCAAGAATACCTTTGGTACGGTGAGTTGCAGTGGAGAAACTAACCTTTTTCTGTTTCCCAAAAACACAATGTTTACAAAAATCCAATTTACCAATGCCATGTTTACCAAGATGACCTTGTTTGCTTAGAAGGTGCATACCTTTTTCACTCATATGGCCCAGGCGCATGTGCCATAATTTGGTAATGTCATTATCATGCATTGAAGAAGATACAGCTGTTGAACCTGTCACAACAGAACCTTGCAAGACATATAAACTACCAATCCGGTTAGCTTTCAATAATACCATAGCACCTTTCAATACCTTTAGAACTCCACCTTCAGCTGAATACCTACACCCGAGAGACTCTAGGGTGCCAAGAGAAATTAAGTTCCGCTTCAAATCTGGAATATAGCGGACATTAGCCAAGGTTCTGACAACACCGTCATGAGCCTTGATCTGAATAGTACCTATTCCTGCAACTTTGCATTGGGTATCATTGCCCATCAAAACAACACCACTGTCAACATGTTCAAAAGTGGTGAATAAGTCCTTATAAGGACACATATGAAAAGTACATCCAGAATCAAGAATCCATTCTGTTTTACTCCTATTATTATAAGAGACAACAGATAAAAGAATATCACCGTCAGAATTGGCTTCAATATTAGCAGCTTCAGAGGATTGTTGAAATTTTCCCTTATCTTGTTTTTCTTGTTTTTTCTTTAAGATAAAACAATCAGGAATGTCATGCCCCGGTTTCTTGCAATAGCGACAAGTTTTGTTGGATTTGCGACCTCTGGATTTGGATCTGAACTTTTTATAATTGGTACTCCCTTTTTCTTGAGTTCTACCTCGAACACTTAAGCCCTCACCCTTGTCCACAGAATTAACTTCAAGATCAAATTTTTCTTTGGACAATAAATTAGATTTAACATCTTCAAAGGATAAGGTATCATTATTTCCATACAACATGATTTCTTTGAAGTGCTTATAGGTAGAAGGTAAAGAGACAACCAACAAAACAGCTTTGTCTTCATCTTCAATATTAATATCAATATTTTGCATATCCATAATAATAGAATTAAACTCATCAAGATGAGTTTGAATAGGAGTACCTTCAACCATACGAATGGTGTATAACCGTTCTTTGAGACGAAGCTTGTTTGCGAGGCTCTTGGTCATGTATAAAGTTTCTAACTTCAGCCACAAAGCCGCAGCGGTTTCTTCATTGGCAACCTCACGAAGAACCTCCTTCGACAAACAAAGTTGAATTGTTGAAAGCGCCTTTTCATCCAACTCGTCCCATTGATCATCGGTCATGGAAACTGGTTTCTTTGACTTCCCATCTAAAGCTTTCTTTAATCCGCTCTGGATAAGAACGGCCCTCATTTGGACTCGCCAAATAGAAAAGCTAATTTTGCCATCAAACTTCTCAATGTCAAATTTTGCAGACATTTTGAAATTCTCAATTTAGTAAGAGCTCTGATTCCACTTGTTAAGGTTAGAGCACAATGCGGAAGCACAGGATTGAATCAATTGAGAACAAAAGAGAAGCAAGTAAAGGATAAAGAAAATAACACACAAGATTTAACGTGGAAAAACCCCTCAGTGTGAGAGGAAAAAAACCACGGGCGATCAAGAGCAAAATTCCACTATGTAAAAAAGAAGAGTACAAGAAATCCTCTTATAATGATGAGGACAAATGACAATATTTTTCTCACAAATACTCTCTCAAATGGAACAAGAATTCTCACCAAGAATGCACTCACAATATATGTGTAAATGAAAGAGATGTTGTGTGTTGTGAAGATGATTTTGAAGCTCTCTATATGTGTCCTTTTATAGGCAAGCAAAGTCTTGGTATCTTGGATTCCAAGCATTGGATGCTTGGAAACAAAGCCATAAAAGTGAATGCATAAGTTTATATAGTATTATTTTGTTGTTGATACTATACCTCATTAAAAAAATATAATATGAAAATAATTTATATACTCATCTAACAATCAAAATCAAGAATAATATATACATAAAATATCCAATGCAAAAAATAATTTATACATTAGGGAAATAATAGGGTTTGAAGGATAAAATTAGTAAATAGATTATTGGAAGCTACTCTCATTTTCTAAACGTTACTCATAGTAGTTTTAAAAAAAATAGATTTCAAACTGTTCAAACTCTTTTTAAAAGCTACAAAGTTCTTTAAGTTTAAAAGCCTACTAAAGTCATTCATTTTACAAAAATAGGAGACTTTGTAGCTTTCAACAAAAGATTATAGTATATATCACATTTCTTGATATTAAGATTATAGTTGAGAATGTTAACTTTTTATGTAAAATTTTTGTTTATAAATATTAGTATTTTAACCATGAGAAACGTAATTTTTAAATTATGGTAATTAAATATAAAAAATAATTTTTACACTACTCAAACAGTTTAAAAAACATTTTCGCAGAAATATATTGGAACATAAAATTGATTTTATTATAATCAATTATATTAATAATCAATTCTACAAACAATGAATTATTGCAGTAAGCTATTTTAACTCATAATTTTAACACATTCTCCATAATCATTTTATTCTTTTATTTTATAGCAGATTTTCTTTATTTATTGTCTAATCCTATTTAAAAGCTTAAAATGCACAAAAACTTACTTGTACATAGATACTTGTGTACCCAAAACATTAAAAATTAATTAGTGCTTGTAATGGTAGAAATATATAAGTAGGTAAGTATTGAGCGAGTCCTTTAACTCAATTTGTAGAGCTATCGAGCATTAAGTAAGAGCCTCAAACAAACAAAGAAAATAGGGAAACCAATAAAGCGTTTAGAGGTGTAAGACCTTCTTAGATCCTCAGAATAACCAAAATGTTAAAAGTTTAATTCCTATAAATGATATTTATTGGGAGAGGTAGTCACGCACCCTAAAAGAAATTAGGAGATATATTGGTAAGACCAAAAAAACAAAATAGGGAAAAATGATGTCTCCCTATAAATAAAAAAATAAGCATTCAGTGCCATAATTCTTTTCAGTTTTGAGTAGGGTAGGTAGCTAAAAAATAATTGAAATTTGTTAAATAACTAAAAAAATACATGCAATATTATATTTACAAGTTGTTTATTTACTAATGACTTACATAATCTATAATTTAGTTGTATATGTTTTGATATTTAAGATTATTACATAATTTGAAAATTCTTTAAATGATGTAAAGATTTTGCAATTTAACTAAAATAATCATTCAATTCACATCGTAACTACATTTAATGTGAAGTGAAAATTAGAAAAGTAAATATAAATAGGGATATAGTTGAAAAATAAAGTAGTGTATTCAGTTTTTAAAAATTATTATTTTTAAATAACATAAAAAAGTTAAAAAAAATGATGTGCAATAGATACAACAAAATGATAGGTATGGTTCCCTGGAAATTATATTTCCAATGCTTACTGTGGTACATTATTACAGCCAAGTGTGTTTGGAACTTGTACAATAAATATTTGTAAGGGTTTTTGTTACCTGTTTTCTCGAGGATAATGGTTGATAGATATAAAAGGATAATGTATTTTATGAAAAATTGATCTGAACATTGGTATATTTCGTTTTTGATGGAAAAGTATGGGTCTATAAAATAATGTATTTATCTTTAGAGTAATAATAAATCAGGAAACCGTGTTTTAATGTTTATTCATAAGACACAAGTTACAACCTATATGTTAGTGCAAAAAATAAAAAATGCAACATAGGAACCAATGTTGGCCAACAAAGTACAAAAATAATCACAACACCGAAAGCACTTTCACAGCTTAAACTTGTGCTATTTAATATCATCATGTCTTTTGGATCAGAAAGTTGTTCAATGTTAATTAATAGGATCTGCATCGTTGAAGTATACCTACCTATTCAAATTAATAGGATCCACATAGTTGAAGTTATACCCGCCTATCGTCATGTTTATTGTAATCACAGAAATTTGTGGGAAAATGTTACCAATACCACCATAATATTGATCATAATATTATCGTGTTGACTCCCAAACAGTATATTACAGTCACAATTATAATTGCAATTGAAATCACGGGTGGAACAATTTGTTCCATAAAATCATAACGATGGAGCTAAATGCAGGTTACAACTAGTAGCATTAGAGGGACACTAGAACATAAAATCTGGGGAGAACACAAAACATCATAACATCATCAAGTATGTTATAAGAGAATAATGTATCCCCTTGTACCAGGAGTTAACTTATCTCATTCAACCAGTGAAAGTATGACACATATACTATTTTTTTTAGTTTTAGCAATATTTTTATAGAAAATGATTAAATATAACACATGTCATAATTTTATTAGTTGAAGAAGATAACTTATCGCATTATATAGTAATATATTTTATTCTCATGTTATAACTATAACCATTAAAATGGGTCCTGTCAAGCCCACAATATCCTATAACCTATATATATATATATATAGGAGGGGAGGGGAGGGGTCAAATTTAATAATATAACTAGCAAGTTTCCAGTGTATTACTATGCATGCTATTTTTTTGTTCCATGATTAAGACATATATTATATGTGTATTTATATGGTTAATAACACATATGTTACTTGTGTATTTGCATGGTAAAAAACACACATGTTATCCATGCATTCATATTGTTAAGAACACACATGTGATCCATGCACTCACATGGTACAAAACACACATGTTACCTATATATTTGCATTGCTAAGAACACACATGTTACTTATGCATATGTATAGTTAAAACACACATGTTACCTGTTTTTGCATTATTAAGTACATGTGTTACTCGTGTATTTGTCTCTTCAAACACATATGGAAAACAAATAACAATTTTGAATTTGAATTTTTTAATAAAAATAGGAAACTGAAACATAATACCATATGACTTTTTTTAAAATAAATATTTTGAAAGTTGTAGAAAATGAAATGACTTTTTTAATTTTAAATTTGATTTTTTTAAATGAAAACAGGGACATCAAATCGTGATACTATATGAATTTTTTATATTAAAATATATATTTAAAAGTTACAAAAAAAATTTAATTTTGAATTTGATTTTTATAATTATAACAGGAAAAATTAAAATACAAAGAATCTAAATTGTAATATTAAAATTCAATGAGAAAGTAACACAAAGCTTTGATGGGGTGAAAGTAAAATAATTCTTAGAGCAGTACATGTTTTTTTTTGTTGAAATTATTAAGAAATACAATAATAGATTTAATATTACTATATTTTTAAGGAAAGGAATATATAGTATAGTCATCATAGATAAATATTCAATTACATATTTTTTGCTTTGAAATTATTAAGAAATGCGATAATAGATTTAATATTATTATATTATTATAATAAGGAAAATAAATATATAATGTGAAAACGTACACATGAAGAAGGTGAAACCATTTTGGAGGAAAAAATGAATGAGAAGTTGACATGTGACAATAAATAATGTGGAATGACTTTTTTATTATATAATAATAGTAAATAAATGTTTTTTGTTTTGAAATTATTAAGAAATGTAATAATGAATTTAATATTACTATATTTTTATAGTAAGGAAAGGAAATATATAGTATAGTCATCATAGTTAAATATCTGATGACATATTTTTTGTTTTGAAAATTATTAAAAAATGTAATAATGAATTTATTATTATATTATTATAATAAGGAAAAGAAATATATGGTGTGAAAATATACACACGAAGAAGGTGAAATTATTTTTGAGGGAAAAATGAATGAGAAGTTGACATGTGACTATATATAATATAAAATGATTTTTTTTTATTATATAGTTAATAGATATTATTATAACAATAGATAGTAAACAAAATCAAATAAAAAGAACATGGTGAGTGCGAAATAATTATAATGGATGCATCCAATGAGTGTGAAGTAATTGATTTATACCTCCAATTAGGGGTGAGCATGAGCAAGGTTGGGATGTGTTAAGGTTTGTCCTTACCAGAGCATAAATGTTGCCGGATCATTTTTTGAACCCGGACTCAAAGCTAACCGACCCTACATATTGACCGGATCAACCTTTAAATTCGATTCGACACTAGACCCGATTAAATATAATGCATATTCATTTTATATAAAGACGTTGCAATATTATTTATTATTATGAATATGAAATTTAACATATAAAATGATGTATGTTATATATTATTAATCATGTATATATGATAAATAATTAAAGAATCAATGATACTTTTAACCAAAAAAATATCATTACTATGTGATAAGACGAGTCGGGTCATGCTTGCTCCCTGCTCAACCCTAAATATTGTTCAGATCGATTTTTTTAACCCGGTCCTAGATCCGATGAGACCTGACCCTATTGGGATCCAATCATGATTGGACTATGCTAGGTGAGCGGATAGGGTCGGATCCTGCTCACCCCTACCTCCGATCAACCTTTAATGAGTAATCATACGAAAAGAACTCAGTCAACCTTTAGCAAATAATCATAAAGAATAAAGTTGTAGCCCAAATTAGAACCGTCGTTTTTTAGTTTGGCCACGTTTATTTTACATCTGGACTAACCTAGACGGGTTTAGGGATACCCATTTTGTTAATTTTTAAGAAGATTTAAATGCATCATCTAAGACAAAAACAATTATATTTTGTTGTTGTCCATTACTATTGTCCACTACTGCTGCTGTTTTTATGATTCTATTTTTTTTGCTGTTAGTTGTTGTTTATGTGTAGCTAGCTGTTGTTGTTGTTATTTTTGTGCTGCTATTTCTGTTTTTTTTTTCTGTGTGTTTTTATGTTGTTAACGTAATTGTGATATGTTGTTATTGTTTTTGATGTTTTGTTGTTGTTATTGTCTAATTTAAAGTTCAAAACTATGAAATTTATTCTGTTTATGAAAATTTCTAATACTCATACTAAATTTAATTATTACAAACCAGTGTATTTTATTTTTAGAAGTTTTAGGGATGGTCTGAATATGTTCGTTATAAGAAAAGTTTAGATATCATTTTAATCATATGAATATAAGTTTGACTGGATCCGCTACAAAAATCCACTTAGTAGCCGATTTTGAAAAGCTCTAATTATAAAAATATGTATCACAACAAAGTTTATGGCAATGTATAATGTATTTATTTTATCACTAAAACCTCATTCACAGATGACATATTGAAAATTACAATATCAACAGTGCAAGTTGCCTATCATGCACATAAGAATATATGAGATAAAAATGTATGCATCCAAAATATATGAGTTGAGTTTTATAGACTATCATTGTATCATTCATCATTTATATTTAATCATGATTGACTCTTCAAAAAAATAATTTAAATAAGAAAGATCATAAAATATAGTAAAGATACATTGTCCACAAGTAATCTTAGCTTAGGCATGAGTATTAAGTTGAGATCTTCCATTTTTGATGTAATTGAAATTAATATTTCAAATTCTAACTTCAGGTAATGTAGATGGATTTGTTTGTAACGTGGGTAGGTTGGCAAGTCATTGTGACTTGTGAGGGAGTGTTTAAAGATACTGCTGGCTTTGTGAAGAATCTTAGGTCATTTTTTTTGATCAGCAATCTTAGGTCTTCTTCTGTTATGATGGGATGATTGAACTCTGTGGAATCATTACTAATTTAGTTTGCTTGGGGTAAAAGTTTTCAAGAGATTTAGAGGGTCGGCATTTGGGGCTGTGCTGCAAGTATATAACACATGAACCATAATTAATAGAATCCTGAATATTTTTATCTCTATGTGATAATTATGATATTGTTTGTATACTTTAAAAAAACAATTATATTGTCAATTATTATTACTCTATGCATAAGTTCATCTAATGTTTTATTAGTTGTAGTGATCATTGTTTTATATTATCGTATAGTTGGTGTATAATTGTAATAAGGGTCTGACCTGAAGTAAAAAAGATACAAGATTATTTAACATTCATTAAGAAGATGAAAATATAAAAATATATTGGACTACAATTCTTCGATAAGTAACAATAATCGAGCAAAAAAAGAAGATATATGTTTCATTCTCATGATTTAGGTGAGACATCTTTTGTTCAAAATTTATTTTAAAATTATACATAATTAAATTATTTTGATACATAGTGCATAGTCATTTGTTTTAAGTCCTCAATTTCGTTCAATCTTCAATGTTCAAGCTTCAAAAAGTTAAATTAGGGATTGTCACGCCCCGATTTTTGGCTGCACAACTTTATTAGAGTCGCCACTATATTTTATGGTTAAAAATGTAGAATTTTTTTTAGCCCAATCGCATTGGGCTTTGGAATTTTGAAATCCAGGTTCGGGAGTCGGTTACGGAATAGGGAAGGTATTAGCACCCTATCCGTCCGCCTTAAGCAGTACCCCTCACTAAATTATATGGCTTATATTATACTATTAAGTGTCATTTTGTGAATGAAATGTATATGATTTTGGGCACTTAGTGTGTAGTCATGATGCAAATTGTGTACAACTTCCAAGAATTTAGTTAATTTTATCTTGTTTAGGAACTTACATGTGTTTATGTCAATTGCAGAATAAGAAACATGGGAAAGAGGAGAAAAATGAGAAGTTTGGGGTTTGTGAACACTGCACCTCTCACTTGAGCCACAACCAAGCCCAAGCAGGAAGAATGCCCCTCGCCCAAGCGAGGGGACTGTTGCTCAAGCGACAAATGGAGGAAAAAATGCTCAAATCCCTACCTGTCCCTCACCCAAGCGAGTGACTGTCGTTCAAGCGACATTTGAAGAAAAAAGGTCCTCGCCCAAGCGAGAGCACCTTCCCAAGCGAGGTGTTCATGGTTGAAAGTGACCATTTCTCTCGCTCAAGCGAGAATCCCTAGCTTGAGCGAGAGACCGGAAGTCTGGAACAAAAATAAGCAGTTACGAAAATCAAAAGAGGTTATCCAACTATTTTCCAAGCTTTTTCCACATGAATTTAGAGAGAGAAACACTTGAGAGGAGGAGAGAAGTCAGGGGGACAACTTTAGATCTATAATTTCTTGTAATTTCTCTTGATAAGAGTGTTTTAATGGCAAGGATGAGTGGCTAGTTTTGCAGTATTGGGATTGAAAATGCAATATTCTTACCTTTGTACTCATAGATTCAATTCTTTAATGTATTTAGTTATTTGATTTTGGGAAATTTATCCCGCGCTTAATGCTTGAATTTACTTTGTTACTGAATTCTTGGTCTTAGATCCAAGTTTAATTGGGAAGTTGAACTTGGTATTGAATCTGGTTTATCTTCCTTGATACATCATTGCTCTAGGAATGAACAATGATGTACGAATTGCTTTTACATTAAACTTAAGGCTTGATAATTGGTTAAATATCCAAGGAATTGGTATTTGAGTAATTATCTAAGGATTTGGTACTCAATGAATTGATTCGAAGTAAATGTGCATCAAAATTTGTAATTTCACAAATTATGCGGAATTGAATATAAGGATTGCAAAAGGAAAGAAAGAAGAACTTCAATCCCAAATCATTTAATTTCATAGTTTAACTTTTACATTTTTGCAATTTTATTAAAAAAACCAAACGAATATCAAAATCTTAAATCTTGTAAATATATACTCAATCTACTTCTTTAAGAATTAGTACAAATCCACTCTGCTATCTGAGAATGATATCTCAGTATTTACTGGATTTGCTACTTGAACGATACAACTCATTTGCCGTACCAAAAATACCAACAAGTTTCTGGCACCGCTGCCAGGGAGCAATGAACGATTTATATTAGTTTTATACTGAGTTTATTTAGTATTGTGAATACTTATTTTTTTTTAGTATAATTAACCTTTGTGCTAACCCTTGTTGTAGTCTTCTTATTTTTGATTTTGTGAGGTAATGCTACTGAAGAACAGTTAAAGTTTAATCCAGAAATTGAGAAGTCAGCCAAGAGTAATTGAAAGAAGGCAAAGGAGAAGATGAAGCAGGGCAATCAAGAAGCACATTGAAGCTTTGAACAATCAACAATTTCAGAGCCTCAATTAGACAAATGGAGAATGCCAATAATTCCACTAGGAATAATGAGAGGCATAATCCTCCAAGGAGGACATTAGGCGAGTATGCTATGTACCAAAGTCCACGACATTATTCAAGCATTGTCATTCCACATGCCGAAAGGATAGTGGAGATCAAGCCCACATATTTGAATTTGGTCAGTGCTCACCAGTTTACAAGGAAAAATTATGAAGATCTGTATGCTCATCTGGATAATTTTTATAAGCTGGTGGCGAGAATAGGGTACAATGACGAGAGGGAAACTGCATATATGATGCTCTTTCCATTTTCTCTCGTTGGTAAAGCTATGAAATGACTAAAATCTCACCCTACCCAAAGCTTAACCAATTGGAGTGATTTCGAATCCAAGTTTTTAACAAGATTCTTCCCACCAAATAGATATGTGCACGCCAAGTTTGAAATATGAACTTTCATACAAGGTATAGAAGAGGCATTCTATGAGGTTTGAGAACGTTTCTAGATGTTGTTGAGGAAATGTCCCAACCATGGATTCGAAGATGTGGACCAGCTGAATATATTTTGTAATGGTTTGAAACCAGAGACAAAGATGATACTAGATGTCACAGCATGTGGCACTATGATGGCTATTGATGCTGAGCAAACCACTAGGATTATAACTGCTTTATCTTCAACAAATAGGCAGACTCAACACAACAGGAGGACAATACAGAAAAGGGGGGTGTTAGATCTGAACACTTATGATTCTATTCTAGCTCAGAATAAGATTCTAACACAACAGATTGAGGCACTCACTAAACATATATCAAAGCTGCCTCAACAACTAAATGTGGTACAAACTCCTTCGATTGATCAACCAGTGTTACGCTTCTATCAGAAATCTAGAGAGGCAGGTGAGACAATTGGGAAAATAAATGGCAGAACAACATTCAGATCATCAACAACTTTATGCTAATACTCAAACCAAACCTAAGGAACACTGTAAATCTATCACTACTAGAAGTGGGAAGGTAATTGGTAGGGGTATTGGTAAAAATCTGGCGGTTGAGGAGGAAGTCATTAAGGAAACAGAGGCTAAGAAATGAGATAATGTAATCAGAGAAGCACAAAATGATGAAAATGTACAGAAAGAGGAAGGAGTTGTAAACAAGGAGGAATCAATGAAGGATAATAATGACAAGAGGAAGAGTGATCTGCCTCAACTGAAGGATCTCCCTTATCCCAAGAAACCTTCTAAAAAGATAAGGAAAGACAATACAATAGGTCCATGGATTTATTCAAGAGCCTACAGATCAACATTCCCTTCATGGAAGCTATGGAACAAATTCCAACATATGCAAAGTTTATGAAGGATTTGTTGACAAAGAAAAGAAAGTTTTCAGAAGAAACAGTGACATTAGAAGCTAGATGTAATGTAATTATTCAGAAGTCTTTACTTGAGAAGACTAAAGATCCATGCAATTTTAAAATACCTACCACTATAGGTGAGTTATTTGTGGGGAAGGCACTGCTTGATTTGGATGCTAGTATTAATCTGACGCCCATGTCCATGTTAAAAAGGATTGGGGATCTAGAGATAAAGCCTACCAGAATGACACTGCAACTCACTGACAGATCAGTGAAGTACCCATATGGAGTTGCCGGAGATGTTTTGGTCAAGGTGGATAAATTAGTGTTCCCTCTAGATTTCGTCATAATGGAGAATGAAGAGGACACTGAAGTTTCTCTAATTCTGGGCAGACCCTTCATGAAGACTGCTCAGGTGATCATTGATGTGGATGATGGTAAGTTGAAAGTGAGAGTACAAGATCAAGAATTGAATTTTAATGTATTTGAGACAATGCAACATCCAAAGGACAAGCAACATTGCTTTAGAGTGGATGTTATTGAGGAATTATACATGCTTGATGACATTCACCTGAGTAGAAGTAGTCCATTAGAAAAAGCTTTGAGAAGAGAAATTGAAGAAAGCAATACAAATGATAAAAAGATGATTGAGACATATATGATAGAGTTGGATGCATCCCGAGAGGTTGCATCTGATCAGAACCACAAGAAGGAACTGGTCAAAGATAAGGAAATTGAGATTCCGAAGGTGGAGCTGAAACTAATTTCTTCACATCTTAAATATGTGTTTTTGGAAGACGGAGGAAAGAAACCGGTCATAATCAGTAGCACATTATCATATGCAGAAGAAAAACAACTAATAGATGTGCTGAAGAAAATTGTAAGGGCTATAGGTTGGATATTGTATGATTTGCATGGAATAAGTCCTTCTTATTATATGCACAAAGTTCTTATGGAGAAAGATTATAGAGGTAGCTCAACCTTAGAGACGTCTCAATTCAACAATGAAGAAAGTAGTGAAAAAATAGGTGATGAAACTATTGCATGGATGGATGGTTTATCCCATATCTGAGAGCACATGGGTGAGTTCGGTTCAAGTGGTCCCGAAGAAGGGAGGAATGATTATGGTAAAGAATGAGAAAAATGAGCGGACTCCTATGAGAACAGTCACATGCTGGCAGATGTGCATTGACTATAGAAAGCTGAACCAAGCCACCCGGAAGGATCATTTTCTTCTGCCATTCATGGATGATTGAAAGTCCGGCTGGACAAGCATTCTATTGCTTTTTGGATGGGTACTTAGGATAGAATCAGATTACTATGGATCCAGATGATCAAGAAAAGACAACTTTCACATGTCCTTTTGGCATCTTCGCATATAGGAAGATGCCATTCGGACTGTGCAATGCACTAGCCACATTCCAAAGGTGCATGTTAGCTATCTTTTCTGATCTGGTGGAGTGTTGTATTGAAGTATTCATGGATGAATTTTCAGTCTTTAGATCCTCATTTGAGGGCTATTTATTTAGCAAACTTGGACATCATGCTGAGGCGACGTGTGTAAACAAATTTGGTTTTGAATTAGGAGAAGTGTCACTTCATGGTGACTGAGGGAGTGGTCCTGGGGCACAAGATCTCTTCTCGGGGTATTGATTGTGACAAAGAAAAAATTGAGGTTATCAAGGAGCTTCCACCACCGCTCAATGTCAAGGGAATCAGAAGTTTCCTTGGCCATGCAAGTTTTTAAAGATGTTTCATTAAAGACTTTTCAAAAATTGCAAAACCACTCAGTAATCTACTAAACAAAGATACTTTTTTTCAATTTGATGCTGAGTGGGAAAAAGCTTTTGAAACTCTAAAAGAAAAACTTATTTCTGCTCCTGTCATAGTAGCCCCCAACTGGCACTTAGATTTTGAACTAATGTGAGATGCCAGTGATTATGCTGTCAAGGCGATACTGGGACAAAAACAATCTAAGGTTTTCCATGCTATACATTATGCAAGCAATGTACTAAATGAGGCACAAATCAACTATGCCACAATAGAGAAAGAATTGCTAGCAATTGTTTATGCCTTGGAAACATTTAGATCCTACTTGACTGGATCCACGATTATAATTTTCACTGATCATGCTGCTATTAAATATTTGCTAACCAAATTCGATTCCAAACCGAGATTATTGCGATAGGTGTTATTATTGCAGGAATTTGACTTGTGATCAAAGATAAAAAAAGAAGTGAGAATTGTGTGGCAGATCACCTATCATGGTTGGTCAATGAAGAGGTGATAGAGAGAGAAGCTGAAGTGGTGGAGGTGTTTCCATATGAGAAGCTTCTCATGATTCAAGAAAAGGCTATGGTTTTCTGATATGGCTAATTTTAAAGCTGCAGGGGTAATTCCCGAAGAAGTGAACTGACATCAGAAGAAAAAGTTTTCGAGAGATACTCGTCAATACATTTGGGACGACCCTCATCTTTTTAAGACTGGGTCTGATGGATTATTGAGGATGTGTGTATCGGCATAAGAAGATAAAAGCATCATATGGCATTATCATAGGTCGCCATACGGAGGGCATTTTAATTGGGAGAGGACAACTGCCTAATTCCTCCAATCTGGCTTATAATGGCCTTCTGTGTTCAAAGATGCACATAAGTATGCACAACTATATGATAGCTTTTAGAGATCTGGCGGGATATCTAAGAGAAGTGAAATGCCATTATTCAATATTCAGGAAATTGAAGTTTTTGATTGCTGGGGGATAGACTTCATGGGACCATTTCCACCATCGCACTCACACTTATACATACTTGTGGCGGTGGATTATGTTTCCAAGTGGATTGAAGCAACAACTGCATCAAGGGATGATGCCAAGACTGTAGTAAAGTTCTTGAAAATGAATATATTTAGTCGATTTGGCACACATCGGGCTCTTATTAGTGATGGAGGATCACATTTTTGTAATTCCCAACTGGAGAAGGTCCTTCAACATTATGGGGTCCAACACAAGGTGGCATCAACCTCTAATCCCCAAAAAAATGGACAAATGGATGTATCCAATAGAGAGATAAAAAGGACCCTAGAGAAAACAGTTTCAAAAACAAGAAATGATTCGTCTTTATGATTGGATGATGCATTATGGGCTTACAAGACGACATTCAAGGCTCCTACTGGATTATCCCCCTATTAGCTAGTCTATGGAAAATCATGTCATCTCCTGGTGGAGCTTGAACATAAGGCATTCTAGGCTCTTAAATTATTCAATGTGAATAAGAAGGCCGCTGGTGAGAAAAGGAAGTTGCAGTTGCAACAATTGGAAGAGATGAGACTCGCTGCATATAAGTCCTCCAAGTCGTACAAGGATAAGGTCAAAATGTACCACGACTAGAAGATCCGAAAAAAGATTTCTAACCAGGTCAAAGTGTGTTGCTTTTTAATTCATGGATTAAACTATTTCCGGGAAAACTCAAGTCAAAATGGTGAGGACCCTTCCTAGTTAAGGAAGTCAAATCGCATGGAGCGATCGACCTACAAGATCTAGCATCTAAGAGAAACTGGATAGTCAATGGCCAAAGATTAAAACCCTACTTGGGTGGTAACGTCGAGCGGCTCACCACAATTATCAACTCGTCAAATTCTTAAATGAACAGGCGTCAATCTAATAACATTAAACAAGCGCTACCTGGAAGGAAATCCAACTTTTATGTTTTTATTTTCCTTCAATTTTTTACCCCATGTTGTTTTGTGTTGTATATTAATCAATGTATATAGTTTGATATACATAATGTGTGTGAGAGTGAGTAAAAAAGAAAGAAAAATATTTTGTGCATAGGTAATTTTTCTAGGGTTTTAATGGGTATTTTTTGTCCAAGCGAGCCAGCCTCGCTCAAGTGACAAAATGGCCAATTTTGTTCCAATCTAGTTGCCTCACTCTCGCCCACGCGAGAGTCCCTCGCTCAAGCGAGGGAAATAGGTAAAAAAAATCTTGAGATTCTCGCCTAGGCGAGCCTGTCTTGCTTAAGTGTTAAAAGGCACATTTTCATTGCTCAGCTCTCACCCAAGCGAGAGTCCCCCACTCAATCGAGAGGGCATGGGTATGCTTTTTAAAAAGGGGGATGAGGGTCTAACCCTTCATTTCCCCCTTCAAGAAAAACTAGTGGAGAAGACGAAAATCCTTCTGATCGAGGCCGTACCCGATACAAATAATATAACAATTAAAACTACAGTACTAGGAAGTGACTCCTAGGTCGTTTCCCAAAGATTATCTTTCAAGCAAAGCTTCAAACACCTTATACCCACACACACACACAAGGGGAGTTTTGTTGTTGGATAGTATGAACATAAATCAAATTCAGAAACATTAGTTAAACAATGTAATAAAACGGCTAAATCCCTTTGGTTCGTTTGTTCACAACTAAATCCTCGGTTTCAAAAGATTATTTTCAGATTCCAACCATTAACTTCCGAATTTGTTGAGAATCAATTAACTAAGCGATAATCAATTCAAAGTTCCAGAACTTAAACATCAAACTAAGCGAAATTAGTAAAAGTATGAAACGATTAACAAATTCACACGAACTAAGCATTCATGCACTAGAGAGAGTAAATCAACTAAGTGAAGATAAACTCAACCAACCAGTTTCTAAACAATGGCATTAAGCAAACCATATTCAGAAAAGATAGAAGAAATCAACAATAAAGAAACCGAAAATGCATTAATAACAAAACCTCGAGAATTGTGATACATTACCAAAGGAACTTAGTCCAAAAATTTAGCCTTCCATGGCAATGGAAGAGCAAACCGA
>NW_017727793.1:50031-51374 GCF_001865875.1 Lupinus angustifolius | reverse complement strand
CTGGGCAAAATCAAGAAATAAGGCTATGCTAACCAATATGCACCAAAGTGAGTCATGCAAGAAGATCACAAAAACTAGAAACCTAAGAAAATCACATATTTCACAATGAAATCTAGGAGATGCAATGAAATGGGCAAATTCAAACACACAAGAGTAAAAGAATAAAATCAAGATATCCATGAATATCATCCAATGAATTCAAGTATGCCACAAAACCAATCAAACCAATCAGCGAGTCACAACAATGATGGAATCTCACAAGATATACTTTCTAAGTGTTTACACTCATGTGTCTTAGGTTGCAAGTGTTTACACTCAAAGCACTTCATGGAAACAAACACAACCATAGGCTTGACAAGCCTCTAACATCAATATCATAAGCACATGTATATAAAGATCAAAAGGACTTTTCAAGGTTGTAATGGGGCCAAGGACAAGGTAGGATAAATATGGGATATGTAGGTAAAACCAAATGGAATATAGGAGCAATGGGGAATAAGTAAAAAGTAAGCAAAAATCTACCCAAAATAAGACCAAATCTCTAATTCCTATCTTCTTTGCCTTACTCAACCTTTTATTCACTTTTGTTTCTCTTTTTGTTGTTTTTCTTTTTCATTTTCATTTTTTTTGTTGTTGTTGATGAACACTTATGTACGCAATTGTATTAACGATCATTAAGACATAACCAAGAATCCATAAGATTTGAAGAACAATTCACCCTTTCTTACTTAATACCTATTCCCAAAACAATTCCAAAGCTCCAAAATTCCCTAAGGTTAGGACAATCATGGTTTTTCACTTATAAGCTTGTATTGAGCTAAGTAACAATGAAACAAGTAAAAGTCTCAAAGGGGCTATCAAAGGATAAATTCGTTCAAGGTAGGCTTATATGGCTAAGTGGCTTATTCAAAAGAAATGCCTAGATCACTTCAATATGTGCATGTGAATATCAAGTATCAACAAGAAACAAGTCAAGTTCTAGAGTGCAAGTAATCAAGAGTGCAACCACACATGAAAGAATATTAGATGGCATACAGCAATCCATCCACAATTAAGGCTCAAATTCTCACAAGGGACAAGTCTATCACAATTGTTTCAACCTCTTAATTCTCAAAAGCAACTTGACATACAGAAATGCATGGATTCATACCACAAGATATCAAGACTTAAGTGAATGAAAGTATGGAAGAAAATCTAAAAGTCAAAGAAAAACATGCATCAACAAAACCTACAACCTACAATAGCCTACCCCCCACACTTAAACTACACATTGCGCCAATGTAGCACAATTAGAAAATCCAGACATACATATCAATCAATGGTTGGACAAGTGCAATAAAAAG
>NW_017727793.1:49579-49931 GCF_001865875.1 Lupinus angustifolius | reverse complement strand
AACCAAAAATTCCTTTCTAGAAATCAAGTTATCATGGAATCTTTTGGTCTTTTCTTTATAGAACTTAGAGTTCTCATAGGCTTCTTAGCGGATCTCATCAAGTTCATTCAATTGGAGTTTTATTTCTTCACCAGCTTGATCAAAAGCCAAGTTACAAGTTTTCACAGCCCAGTATGCATGAAGTTCTATCTCTATAGGAAGATGACATGCTTTACCAAAAACAACCCGATAAAGGGACATCCCTATGGGTGCCTTGTAAGCAGTCCTATGTGCCCAAAGAGCATCTTCAAGTCTGTTGCTCCAATCCTTTCTGTTAGGCTGCACCATCTTCTCCAAAATCCTCTTTATCTCT
>NW_017727793.1:48657-49479 GCF_001865875.1 Lupinus angustifolius | reverse complement strand
TCTATGAACAATCCCATATTTCTTGAGCATAGCTTGCATGGATCTATTGCAAAAGTGGGTTACTTGGTCACTAACAATGGCTCTGGGTATACCAAACCTGCAAATAATGTGAGACCTAACAAAATCCATAACAACCAAAGCATCATTAGTCCTGGTGGCCTTAGCTTCCACCCATTTAGAAACATAATCAACAGAAAGTAGAATATAGTAAAAGCCAAAAGAAACAGGAAATGGACCCATGAAATCTATACCCCTGACATCAAACACCTTGCAAAACAACATAGGTTGTTGAGGCATCTCTTGTCTCCAAGAAAGGGTACCACCTGCTCTCTAACCAGCTCACAAGTGCTAAAAATCCTACATGCATCTTTGAAGATGGTGGGCCAATAAACCTTCTGTACTGTCCTTTGGGTACCAAGATGGCCACCCACTGTAGAAGAATGACAAAACTGAAGGACTGACTCAATCTCATGATCTGGAATGCATCTTCTAGTAACCTGGTCAATACACAATCTCCACAAATAGGGATCATCCCAAACATAATATTTAGCATCACTCTTAAGTTTATCATTTTGAGCTCTATATGCAAGTGGAGGAAAAACAGATGCAACCAAATAATTTAAAATATTGGCAAACCAAGGGGTGGGGAAAGAAACAGAAATATTCAAAAGTTGTTCATTAGGAAAATCATCTCTGATAGGCATCATATCAACAACTCCTTCAATCCTGCTCAAGTGGTCAACCACCAAATTTTGTGCTCCACTCCTATCACGGATCTCCAAATCAAACTCTTGGAGCAAGAGCATCCATCTAATTAACCTT
>NW_017727793.1:47919-48557 GCF_001865875.1 Lupinus angustifolius | reverse complement strand
CAACCAATTGCCTTCTTATGCTTCTTCAGCACTTCCAACAACTTCTCCTCTTGATCAGCATCAAGGGAGGTGGAAACAATAACAGGATGTTCTCATCATCCTCTAAGTAAGCATACTTGATGTTTTCAGGCAAAGGTTTAAGCTCCAAGACTGGTGCCTTCAAAACAGATGGAACCAAAGTAACAAACATAGATTCTGCAGCTTATACCTAGACAAGTAAATCAGATTGCTGTATGATGTCTGCAGCAGTTGGGTTAGTGCAATTTGATTCTACAACATTTGGANGAGGTGGAAACAATAACAGGAAGCTTCTCATCATCCTCTAAGTAAGCATACTTGAGTTTTTCAGGCAAAGGTTTAAGCTCCAACACAGGTGCCTGCAAAACAGATGGAACCAAAGTAGCAAACATAGATTCTGCAGCTTGTACCTAGACAAGTAAATCAGATTGTTGTATGATGTCTACAACAATTGGGTTAGTGCAATCTGATTCTACAACATTTGGATCAACAGAAATATGCAGAAACTCATCAATACAAGAATTACACATTTCAGAATCAGTGCATGTATGACAAGTGTATGAGTCTATCAATGACATAGAATCAAAATCATTAAGGAAATCACAGATATGCTCATTAGT
>NW_017727793.1:47586-47819 GCF_001865875.1 Lupinus angustifolius | reverse complement strand
CTCAGATGGATGCTTCATAGCATCAAAAATATTAAACCGGACCACAATATCACCAAACTCCATATATAATGTTCCAGCATGGACATCTCTCTTGGTTCGGTCTGTTCTAAAAAACGGCCTCCCCAAAATGATAGGAACTGTGTTACGGGAGGATCTCTCTTCCATATCGAGAATATAAAAATCAGCAGGAAAAATGAGTTCACCAACCCGAACCAAGACATCCTCTATCAAAC
>NW_017727793.1:47060-47486 GCF_001865875.1 Lupinus angustifolius | reverse complement strand
GTTTACCTATTAGTGCTGAAACATTTCTTCCCAAGCTGATTCTCTCATTACCTTTGAGCCTCCTCTTGTGAGTGCACAACTCCTTTAGAAATTTTGCATATCTTGGAATTTGTTTGATTGCATCAAGTAAAGGTATGTTCACCTCTACCTTTCTAAATGTGTCCAAGATCTCCTTGTCTACCTCGTCCATCTACCTTTGAATGGCTCTTGGAGGAAATGGAAGAGGAATGGAAGATGGTTGTGCAGCACTAGTGGAAGGTTTTCTAGAAAGAATTTGTTCACTAGTGTTCTCAGTCTCTTGTAAAATCGGTTGCTTCATTTTTGATGCAGCTAGATCAACTTCAATCTGTTTGCCTGACCTTAGTCCTGATCTTAGAGTGATGTCACTCATATTCTTTGGGTTGACCACAGTTTGGGAAGGCAACT
>NW_017727793.1:45960-46960 GCF_001865875.1 Lupinus angustifolius | reverse complement strand
GTCATTTGCCTCACCAATTCTTCTAATGAAGGTTCACTAGATGCAGGAGCAGGATAGCTATTCACTTGTTGTTGCCTCTGTTGTTAGATTTGGGGAGGCACATATGATCTATTTTGTGTAGCATTATTATTCTAAAATGGTGGCTCTGGATGAGGCTGTGAAGGATCAGACCATCTAAGATTCAGATGATTCCTTCAACCAGGGTTGTATCTGCTTGATGAAGGATCATAATTCTGTTGTTGTTGTTGAGGTCTGTTGTTGTAAATATTTGCAGCATAGGCCTCAGGATGGTCACTAGTTTTGGGCTCTAAGAGAGAAGGACAAACATCAGCATAATGGTCAGTTGCGGTGCATATGCCACAAACTCGTGCTGCAAGTGGAGGTTTGTGCTGATTCATGGCAAGTTGAGTGACCAAGGTAGCAAGGGAGTCAAATTTTTTCTCAAGTTTATCTTGCCTCACCGAATCTGTCCCAACATCATTGACACCTCTGACCACTATAGCATCACTACTTCTTGCACTGAACTGTTGAGAGTTGGAAGACATCTTCTCAATCAAACCTCTAGCCTCAAAATGGGTCATATCTCCAACACTAGCAGCATCTATGATATTCCTCTCCATGTTGTTCAGACCCTCATAAAAATATTGTAGGAGGAGTTGTTCAGAGATCTGATGATGAGGGCAACTTGCACAAAGTCTCTTGAATCTCTCCGAATATTCATATAAACCTTCTGCATGTAGTTGTCTGATGCCAGAAATATCTTTTCTGATTGCAGTGGTCCTAGAGGGAAGAAAGAATTTTTCAAGGAAGATTATCTTTAGGTCATCCCAACTAGTAATAGAACCAGGGGCCAATTAATACAGCCAATCTTTTGAAGCACCCTCAAGTGAATGTTGGAATGCCTTCAAACATATGTGATCCTCTTGGAAATCACGAGGCTTCATGGTGGAACATACAATGTGGAACTCCTTAAGATGCTTATGAGGACATTCACCTGCAA
>NW_017727793.1:20053-45860 GCF_001865875.1 Lupinus angustifolius | reverse complement strand
GCCATATTTTCAGAATATGCAACAGAATGCACAAAAACAGCAGAATTAGTATCACTATCAGGTAGATTAACACTAAGATGAAAAGACTGACTATCTAAATTTAAATTCCTAACTTGTCTAACCAAACTATGAAATGTTCTATCAATTTCAGGATTTATTGGATGCAAAGAGTCAGGATTTGCCATAGTCATGCACTAAATGCAACAATAAGAAACATGTAGGGCAATAAGGGAAATACATATTAAATTTCAGTAATCAACCAAAAATTTGCATCAATAAAATCCTAATACCATAGGAAATATACACAAAACGTTTCAAGACAAAACTCAAAGCCTAACTAATTTAATTAAATGCAACAAAATCAAAACAATTGGAAAAATAAACTTGTAAAATAAAAAAGAAATAGTAAACAGACTCTTTTTGGATTTTCAGGTGGGCTTCTATAGACCTATGAAATGTTCTATCAATTTCAGGATTTATTAGATGCAAAGAGTCAAGATTCTCCTAGTCATCCATTAAATGCACCAGTAAAACCATGTAGGGTAGTAAGGAAAATACATGTTAAATTTCAATGATCAACCAAAACTTTGCATCAATAAAATCCTAATACCGTAGGAAACATCCACAAAAGGTTTCAGGACAAAACTCAAAGCCTAACTAACTTAAATAAATGTTTGTTTGTATCTCACAACCAACAGCAATGTGGTTGACTATGATGCATCCAGTATTCAATATGTGATGAAAGAAATATGGAAACAAAGTTTCATGCAAAAATTCCAACCACAACTATATTAACCAACATACACCCAAATCAACCAACATGCAAATAACTAAACAAGACAGCAAAACAGTGAATGATATAGGCAAAATTTGAAACCCAAACAGAATGATTATTCTAAGACACACACTAAACAATACTCTAATAACCTTTGACAAGAACCGATAATCCCCGGCAACGGCGCCAAATTTGATCGAGGCCGTACCCCATGCAAATAATATAACAATTAAGAATTGTAGTACTAGGAAGTGACTCCTAGGTTGTTTCCCAAGGATTATCTTTCAAGCAGATATTCAAACACCTTATACTCGCACACACAAATGGGGGGTTTTGTTGTTGGATTGATATGAACAATAAGCAAATTCAGAAACAGTAAATAACAATGTGATAAAATAGCTAAATCTCTTTGGTTCGTTTATTCAAAACTCAATCCCCGGTTTCAAAAGATTAATTTCATATTCAAAACATCATCTTCCTGATTTGCACAGTTTCATAACCTAAGCCTTTAACTAAGCGAAATCAGCATAAGCATGGAACATTAACAAATCTACACAAACTAAGCGTTTATGCACTAGAAAGTAAATCAACTAAACGAAGATAAACTCACAAACCAGTTTTCTAAACAATAGGATTAAGCAACCACATTCAGAGATAGGATAGGGAAATAAATAGTAAAGAAACTGAAAATGCATTAATATCAAAATCTCAAGAGTTGCAATACATTATTAGATGAATGTAGTCTAAAAGTTTAGTCTTCCATGAAGTGGAAGAAGCAAATCAAAAAATGAAGAAGTATGAAACCCTAGCAGAGCAAAAGAGGGAAAACGAAAATGTGTTTATGTATCAAAGTGAGGAAAAGTAAAGTGTATGTTTGGAGTGGGGAATCTGAATTTAACCCCTCCAACACACATAAAACCGAATTGGGCCTAAACAATGGGCCCAAAGCTAAATTACAATAAAAACAACTCCTAAAATAAAAATACAGTCTTCACTTCAACACATATCCTCTACTTCCATAATGTCCAAAATATCATTGGTGTCAAATATGATATGAAAATGATAATAGATTTAATCAGGCCAAATAATCTCAAATTAACTCATTTTAGGAATATTAGTCCAATAAAGTCTAAAACACTAAACAATGTGAAACAAAGTCAATTAGGCACCAAAAATGATCAATCATGCTAAATTAAGGTCATGCTCCTTTGTCGTTGACAGGTGACCAATTATTTCAAAACCTAAAGGGTTTGAATACTAACTTTGGTAAAGCTTTTGAAAAAGAAATTGTCACAACGGGTGTTTGAAAATGTGTTTGAAAGTCTACTTGGTACCTTACTCAATGTCCCTGGTAATATCAAAGGTGGCTTGAATGCAAGGTTGGACTTGGTTAGTATGGGAATAAGAAAGGAATTGGAGCCGATAATGAAGGGAAACATACATTTCTACCTCCATGGGCTTATACTTTGTCAAGGAAGGAGAAAATTGAATTTTTTAAACTTCCTGATGGTTATAAAGTTCCACAGGGGTACTCTTAGAACATTCAAAACCTCGTATCAATGAAAGACCTCAAGTTAAAAGGTCTCAAGTCTCATGATTGTCATGTACTTATGGAGCATTTGTTACCTATTTGTCACATGTGTTTGGCTCACTCCCTCACTTGGTTTGGATTTACACTTTTGTTTTGAAAAAATTGTTTGCAACAATCATATTACATGAATTTTAAAATTCTGTTTGCACAAAATTTTTTTGTTATGACATTATGTGAATTTTCACAAAAATTTTTAAGGCTTTTATATCTCATTTTACTCAATGAAAGCTTAAAAATATACCTTAGCAAATTTTTTTTCAATCATGCAACCTTTGTCAATTTATTTCATTTAGCCAATTCAATTTGGTTTTTGAGAAAGATTTTGATTTTTTTATGGACAAACAAATTACTTTTTAAACAAATTCTACATTCTACCAAAAAATTATATTTTTCACATGTTCATCAACCATGTCCCCCCTTTTTAAGTGATGGCTTGTCCTCAAGCCAATGAAAAAAATTAGTTTCTGAAAGGAGATGTTTGATGAATATGGAAAATTATTGCAAACAAATTAAATCACACAATATAGTTCAAACTAAAATTAATGACATGGAAGCAAATAACTAACCAACCACCGGGTTGCCTCCCAGTAAGCACTCTTTTAACGTCAATAGCTTGACGCATGTTACCTATTTTACCAAAATTAACCATCTTTTTTCTACAACTCAAGTGAGCTTGGTTCACCCCTTAGGACAACATTGTAGTGCTCCCTTGGATTGGCTTTTGTATTAGCTGAAAATGTTGATTTCTGATTTTCAGCTATTTGTTTGGCCAGTTGCACGATTTGAATTTCCATATTCGGCAGAGATGCATTAGTGTTCTTCTGTTTTGCCATCGTCATTTGCATGAATTGATTTAGTGTGTCCTCCTGTTTAACACTTTTGTCTTGTGTTGGGTGTTGGTAGTGATTATTCCTTGGGTAGAATTGTGATGGCAGTTTTTGAGGATTATCTTGTCTCCAAGGCTGATTCCCCTGAAATTGATTATTACCCCCTTAAGGATAATTATTTATAAAGTTTTGTCTTGGAGAATTGCCTACAAGATGGACTTCCTCATTTGACAATGGCATGCTTCATGATCTTCAGCATAATTGTCGCAACTATAAACTTGCTTCTTTGAAGATTCCTGTAGTTGTCTAGGTAAGTCATTAAGCTTTTGGTTCACTTCATCAAGCTATTGTTGAAGCAGTTTATGTTGAGCTAACATAGCATTTATTGAGCTCAATTCGACAATTCCACCTGTCGTTGGTGGCGGTCCTCTTTGGTGCTGACTTTTCTGGTCAATTAATGCCATTGATTCAATTATATCAATTGCTTCTTGCGGTGGTTTAGTCAAAAGTTGTCTGCCAGCCGTTGCGTTCAAAATCCATTTGTGTTGTTGTTGCAATCCACTGATGAAGATATGAATTTGAGTTTGCACATTAAATCCATGATTTGGGCACTTTCTTAGCATAGATTTGAATCTATCCCAAGATTCGCAAAGACTTTTCCCAACAGGTTGAACAACGGTGGATATAGTTGTCTTCAGATCCATAAACTTTGCTTGCGGGAAGTATCTGCTCATAAATTTCTCCTCCACCAGGTTCTAGTCATTTTGAATATGTGGAGGCAGATCTAGAAACCATTCCTTAGCTTTCCCTATCAGAGTTAAAGGAAAAAGCCTCAGAAAAGTAGTTTCTTCTTTTGTTTCTGATACTCTAGTAGTACCAACCAACTCGTAAAATTTTGTGAGGTGGTTGTATGGATCTTCATGATCCAGACCTACAAATGGATTGGCATACATCAGTTGTACCAATCCATATTTAATTTTTGAGTCCTTTGGGTACCAGATGGTCTCCCAATCCTTATCATGTTTCTGGGCGTGAAACTGATAAATCCACTAGTATATGGCTAGTTTTTCTGCCCTTGATCCTTCAGTGGTTTGCTGATTATTGGCCATTGATTCTGATTTTTTCCAGGCTTTCTTATGGGCTTTCTTTTTCTTTCGTAAAGTTTTTCGTGTTCTAGGTCGAAGGAAAACTCTACTTGTTTATTTGTGCAATGCATGCACCAAAGGAAAGGTCTCTGTTTTTCCATATAGAGGTTAGTGTTTTAAGAATAGAAAATATTTACAAATTCAAATTCAAATTGTACAAAAAAGTAAAAAAGAGTTATATACAAGATTATTAATAATATAGCATAGTAAATAATAATTTCTATTATTTAGCAATTCCACAATAGCAGCGCCAATTTGTTGAAATATATTTTTCTCGCCCTTACGCAAGACGGTTTTCGATCGATTTATTTAGTCATAGGTCTATTCTTTGCTCACCATCTCGGCTTTGTTGGAATAAATTCCAACGCCGGTATAATGGTCTCAAGAATGTTCCATTTGATCAAAAACTTATCTTTATTGAATTATTAACAACTTCATACCATCTCGGCTTTGATGGAATAAATTCCAACGCCGATATAATGGTATGAATTTAGAAAATAAACACAAGTGATAATGAGTGATATTTATTTTTGTTTTCCTTTATTAATTGAACTACTTCCTTATGGAAGGTTGGTAAATAATAAATAAATAAAGCAATAAATGGTTAGTTGCATAATTTAAATGACAAAAAATAAATGTTAGTTGTGGAAAATAAATGACTGAAAAATAAAAATTTGTAGTTAGATCACTCATTGTGACTGTGTATTTTTCCTTTTCACAAAGATACAATTAATGAATTAAATTGCAGTTTGATTCAAGGTTTCTTTCTTTGTCAACAAATAAAATTTATAAGTTAACACTTTACTATTTTCCATTTGCATCTCTTTCAAGATTCAATTGTAGTATAGTATGAGGTTATGTCGAACCACAAGGAATTGCCTAATAAAATATTATTATAAACATGTTATATTACTAATAAAGATTGAATATGCTTTTGATTAGTTTTGTATTATGTTGCATTAAAAGTAATAAGAAAACTTAAACTAATATTCACAAATTCTTGAGGAGAAAATTGGTTTGAAGTATGGAATTATTTCCAGACTTAATTGATTTTGAAAACATTACAAGTTATGTGTTATACTTTCGGTTTATTCCACACACCATTTCTAAATCCTTCATCTAGTGTCCTAGAATGATAAGATGATTTTCAAACCTTATGAAATATACTAAATGATAGTTAAGTGCCACTCGTGCTTAAAATAGATGCTTGATGTGGCAAGTGAATTAATTGTAGGTTATACTTTTTAGTTCACTTGTCAACTCTATGAGAAGAAGCGTTTTTAGATCTTTAAATCAAGTTTTAGGTGATCAAGCTAAAACCGCATTAAGAACTTCATAAAGAATCAAAACTTAACCAAAAGTAATAACTTGAATGAATTGATTTCAAAAGATTCTACAATTAAGGAGAAGAAATAACATTACATCATAATCCAAATCAATATGTAGGAGCATGAGCCATCTATCCAAGGATGAGATCCTTTTGGACCCAAATGAGATTACAAAATTATGTTTTTGTCTCATATTTGCCATTTCCTTTCTCCTCTTGAATTCTAAGTAAAAATTACAAGAATTACCTAGAACGAGCTTAGAACCGAAACTAGAATTTCTAGAGAGAAGAAGTGAAGTTGAAGAATGAAGAATGAATGTGAAAATGTAAGTGGAAGAATGGAATCAAGTGTATATTGAAGTGTTGAATGGGGGCCTTATTTATAGGCAACCAGGGCACCGCCTGGCTCACCTGCTTGACCATGCTAGGCGCACCAAACCCTTCAGCATGGGTTTGGTCCATGACCTAGTAGCGTAGTCAGCTGCTTGGTGTTGATTTACTAAGACTAGTTGTGAGATACTTGATCAGGGTATTGTGAGCTACTCTGGAAAGTGCTCAAGAGCCTTGTCAAGTGAGGTCATGCATGATGTCAAGGTTGTTAGGTGGCTAAGTCAAGTTGACCCCTTATGTGGCCACGCTGAGCTGCCTGCCTGAGCAGCTTGTCCTGCTCTGCCTAGGTGTGTGGTTCTAGCTGGGCGGTCCAAAGCTGCGCGTTGAGCTGCCTGCTTCAACAGGTTGGCTTGCGCCAGGCTTGAGTCTGACCATGTAAAGCTTGTGCTTGTCCGAACCAAGTTGGTGCTAGGTCAGCTGCACGGTGCTAGATGTCCACGCCAAATTGCTTAGTGAGCAGCTTCATGTGTGCATCAAAATGGCTTATGTGGACACCTCCTTGCTTGACTATATTTTCTTGATTCTTTTTCTTTTCTTCATTTTTCCTGGAAACTTCACACAAAGATTTGGAAAAGAGGTGGACAAAATATATAATTAACATATGATAATTTATCTAAAAAGTGTTGAATTAAGTTGGTTTTGCATGATTTGCATAGGATAAGTGCCATGAAAAGTGTATGAAAATTATGTATTTTTGGCACTTATCAGACAATAAACATCATTAATGATAGAACAATATAACATTGTTTGATCTAAATTGTTTACTTCACCTAGTTGGATAAAAAACTGGTTGTGGTTGTCTATTAGTCTCGTAACATTGTATATTATGTACAAATAGTACATCTCTCATGTTCTATACACATTTAGATATGCTTATAATATCCAGGTAGGAACCTTGTAAGATTTTCATATTATTAAATCTTTCATCATTCATGTGTAACTATCATTGACTCTTAATAAATTTAATGTAAATGGATGATGAATTATATTTAAGACTAAGATTACAACTAAGAGGGGGGGGGGGGGTGAATTAGTTGACTTAAAATAATGTCCACTTTTTCTGCAAAATCAAGAGTTAAAGTGTAGCGGAAAATATATACAGAAAATTAATAAGTAAAATCAAAGAGATAAAGGAGAAGAGATTTCCAAGTGATTCTAATCCCCTTTCTTATCACACCCCGTGAAAGAATGTATTCTACAAAAATAATGAAGAATGTTCAACTATGGCTAAATTGACTTTACAAGTATGAAAGTGATATAACTTGCAATCCAAACAACTATTTAGTATACTTAGTATTAAATCTCTTTATAAGTTTGTAAACTTGACACACTTTCACTTTAAGCAACTTCATAAAAATCAACTTTGAAAGTTTAAGAACTTGTTGCAAAAAGTGCAGAAAATAATTTCAGAATATGTGTAAGAGCTTATGAAATTTGTATAAGAGTTGTGTATATGTTGTGTGTTGTGATTGTGAGTTTTAATGCCTTTATATAGGCTTTTCAATCAGCCAAAATGTCTCTTTGAAAGGGTAGGAATTTATTGGAATGAAAGCATGTCTTTTGGGTTGAAACTCATTCACTTTGAATTTGAAAATCTGATGCAACAACTCTTAGTAATCAATTACAGCATTGAGTAATCAATTACTCGAGTGTTCTGTCCATTAATCATTTATTTTCGAACTTAGAGTAATCGATTACAGCAATTTGAGTAATCGGTTACTCAACTATAATAACACTAGTAATCTGTTACTCAAAGACAATAATGGATTACTCTGATCGGTTTTAAGTTGGATAACTCTTTTCTCACACTTGTAACCTGTTACTTAGATGAAGTAACTTGTTACACACTATTTTTTGAAAATTGTTTTAAGTATTTTAAAGTGTATCAATTTTCTTATAAAAATAGTTTGAGCATTACTACTATTGTATAATCAAGAGTATATGATAGAAGTACTTATTTAGACTTAGACTAAAAGTCTTAAATATCTTTGAAGATTGAATCTTAATTGTCTTTATAAGTGTTCTTCTTTTTCTTCTTTTTGGTGATGTTGGTGTCTTCATCAAAACCGTGTCAAGGTCAGGAGCAAGATCTTCTTCACAATCTCCCCCTTTTTGATGATGACAAACCAATATCTTCTTGACAGCGTAATTTTATGAGAGCAGCATACTTTGTGATATTCTTGACTTGTCTTGAGTATGCTCCCCCTATCTTGGATGCTCCCCTTTTCATTTGGAGCTATGTGCCTGAAATGTTTTAAACATAAAATACACTCTCCCAACCTTTCTCTCCCTTTTGACTTAATCAAAAAGTAGAAAAGTCAACAATTTTCCAGCACAATATATATATAGCATAAAGTATGTATATGACAGACATAAAGGTAATCATAAGATATAACATAAACATCGCAATGCATATCATAAATGTAAAAAGATGTTCAAGCATTAACAATGCAAACAGTAATACAAACAACATAATAGAAAGTCTAAGACTCAGGCTCAGAATTGTCTTCATCAACGTCCATGCTACTTAGCTTAGAAGAGAGACGATGAAGTTCAAATTGGATTTGTTGATTCTGTGAATCGAAGGCATCCATCCGGTTAGTGATGTAGCCTCGAAGAGAAATCAACTCATCCATAATCATCTGATATGACGACATCACAACAGATGAGGAAGATTGAGCATGAAACTCAGAAGGTTGAGGTTTAGAAGGATTAGCAGGGGTTGGTTCTGGTTCAGTAGCAGGAGGTCTATCTTTCTTAAGCTTGTAGGTCTGGTCACGAAGATCACATGTGAAGCCCATTTTGTCGATTACATCCACATCAATATGGCTTTCATGAGGGTTAAATGGGACCTTAGTTTCTCCAGCAGTAGAAACACTAAAATGCTCTGGATTTTTGTTATGAAGATTTCATATGGCAAAGGGCTTTGGGTTCCTCTTACAGACCACATTTGTCTCTTTATCATCAGAGTCCAATTGATTTTCAGATTAAATTTCATGGCATACATCAATTGGAGTTCTATGTCACTTATTTGAGAGTGATTTGAAAATTTTGGTAAGATGACATAGCTCAGAAAATAATGAAGCAAACGGTCTTCTAGTTTGAGATGTCCAGCAGAAAGGATATCTCTATGTTTAACAGTTTCACCATATCCCTGTTGCTTAAGCGTTTATATTTCCTCTTTGGTTATTCTACACAGAGAATAATAAAAATCTTTTCGATCATAATTTTCCCATTCGCATACAAGGTTGAAGCCTGCAATGCTCCATGATAGGGTATGTTACAGCATAATGAACTCATGGTTTTCAAATCCAAAGTAATATCTTTTCCCTTTACATAGGAAGTAAGACAGTTTTTTCTAAATTTCATGTTACAGTAAAATAATCTAATCAGTTCAGGATAAATTTCATTTGATTCACAATAGAAATCGAAAAGGTTTTGTTGTCTCAAGAGATAAGGAAATAGAAAATCTTCAAACTCAAAGTTCCCGAGATTACCATATTTGGGAGTGAAGATAATGTGACCATGGAAGTGGTCCTCAAAGATTTTTCGTTGCTCGTCATTTGCTAGAAGTCGCGTTAAGTAAAGAGGGTTGGACTCCAAAGATGAAGTTCCTTGGTTCCTTTGAGTAGGATTGGTGTGTTGTTTCTTGGTTCTAGATGAGGAAATCATTAAAATGAGTTTTTGAAAAGTTAGGTTTTTGGGTTTTTGAGATTTGGGGGTTTTTGATTTAGGCCACTAAACACGAAAATGATGGTTTAGAAGTGTTTAGAATTGAAAATATGATATGAAAGCACACAAAAATCACTCAAAACAGATCAAAAACAAAGATTTTAGATAGAGATAGAGGTGCCCACAAAGAGGGTTTGAAATGTGGAAGAAGAAGAGTTTGACAAAGTTTGAAAATGCAGAAAAATACATATATAACAGCACAGAGTAATCGATTACTGGCTTTGAGTAATCAGTAACTCAAAATAAAATTTTAAAATTTTTCAAACAACAACATAGAGTAATCGGTTACTCTCCAGTGTAATCGATTACTGACCCTAGAAAAACTTATTTTTAGGCAAAATTAAGCTATGAAAATGATTTTTAACCCAAAAATTGAAATTTTAAACATAATTAAATACATTTAAGTTCAAGTAGGCATGAAGTAGATATAATGAAGCACACTTGTAAACATATATAAGCATTTAAGATAAGTATGCTTCATCAAGAATGCCTAATTCTCGTATAATTTTGTAGAAAGGTTCTTTTGCCAATGGTTTGGTGAATATATCTACTAGTTGGTTGTGAATATCAACAAATTCTACAGACACATCCTTCTTTTGGACATTGTCCCTAAGGAAGTGATGCCTTATATCAATGTGTTTGGTTCTAGAATGCATAACAAGATTTTTTGTGAGGTTTATAGCACTTGTATTGCCACATTTCAGCTTCAGTAGTGCTTAGGGCAACACATGCTTGTTTCTTGCAAGACCAAGAAACTAAAGCATTTCCCAAAATATGGCAAGTACCACTTGTACTTTTCCTCTCAGATTTGCACCTAGCAAAATCTGAATCCGAATAACAAACCAAATCACATATACTTCCTTTTGGATACCACATCCCAACGTTAGATGTACTCTTAAGATATTCCATAATTCTGTTAATGGCAACTAAGTGTGATTCCTTTGGTTTAGATTGATAGCATGCACACAGACATATACTAAATATGATATCAGGTCTACTGGCAGTTAAATATAAAAGAGATCCAATCATACCTCGATACTTTGATATTTCAATTCTTTTTCCTGCTCCATTCGTATCAATGTAAGTACCGGATCCCATAGGAGTAGCTATTGGCTTGCAGCCATCCATGTCAAATCTATTTAGCAAGTCTCTGCAATACTTGGATTGACTTACAAAAATGCCATTATCAAGTTGTTTGATTTGAAGTCCAAGGAAGTAATTTAACTTCCCCATCATGGACATTTCAAACTCTCCTTGCATCATTTTGCCAAAATCACTACACAAAACCTCATTACTAGAACCAAAAATAATATCCTCTACATAAATTTGAACAAGTAGAGTATGATGATTTATTCTTTTTATAAAGAGTGTAGTGTCGACCTTTCCTTTGTTGAAACCTTTTTCAAGTAAATAATTTTAGTTAGACAATCATACCATACACGAGGAGCTTGCTTTAAGCCATAGAGAGCTTTATTTAGTTTGTACACAAAAGATGGATGTTTGTAATCTTCAAAACCAGGAGGTTGTTCAACAAACACTTCTTCTTGAATGTATCCGTTGAGGAAAGCACTCTTTACATCCATTTGACATAACTGAAAATTCAAAGAGCAGGCATATGCAAGTAATAGCCTAATAGCTTCAAGTCTAGCAACAGGAGCGAAGGTTTCATCAAAATCTATACATTCTTCCTGATTGTATCCTTGGGCTACTAGTCTAGCTTTATTTCTAACAATAATACCATTTTCATCATATTTATTTCGAAATACCCACCGAGTTCCAATAACATGCCTGTTTTTCGGTCTAGGAACAAGTTCCCAAACTTCATTTCTCTCAAACTGGTTTAATTCGTCTTGCAGAGCAAAATCCCGTGTTCATCCTCGATTGCTTCATCAATTTTGGAGGGCTCTATTTGAGAGACGAAGGCCATGTTTAGACATGCTTTATCAAGCATTCGTCGGGTAGTGATACCCGTATTTAATTCAGTAATAATGTTGTCAATCAGATGATCTCGTTGAGTTCTCCATTCTTTTGATAAATTTGTATGAATATGCTCCTATTGAGATGGTAGGTTATCATTCAGTTTCAAATGCTCAGTATCAATTGTAGGTTCAATAATAGAAATTTCATTTGAGGATGAACTTGGTACTTCCTCTTCATCAGGAGTTAAGCAATCCTTTATATCAGGAATGGTTTCATCAAAAGAAACATGAATGGATTCTTCCATGGCTAGAGTTATTTTATTAAAAACTCTATAGGCTTTACTCGTAAGAGAGTAGCCTAGGAATATGTCTTCATCAGCTTTTGCATCGAATTTGCCTAAGTTATCCTTACCATTATTCAAAACAAAGCATTTACAACCAAATACATGCAAGTGAGAAATGTTTGGTTTTCTACCTTTGAAAAGTTCATAAGGGGTTTTCTTTATAACAGGTCTTATTAAATTTGAAACATAACATGCAGTACTTACTGCATCAGCCCATAAATATTTTGGAAGGTTAGTTTTGTTCAACATTGTACGAGCCAGTTCTTCTAAAGACCGACTCTTTCTCTCTACAACACCATGTTGTTGTGGTGTTGTAGGAGCAAAAAAAATGTGACTGATGCCAAGATCATCACAGAATTCTTCAAAAGAAAAGTTTTGAAATTCTCCCTCATGATCACTTCTTATAGCAGCAATTTTTAGTGATTTTTCATTTTGGACTCTTTTAGCATAAACACTAAAGTCTTTGAATGCCTCATTCTTATGAACTAAGAAGAGTGTCCAAGTGTATCTCGAAAAATCATCTACTATAACAAGAGCATAGTAGTTACCACCATAACTTTTTGTCCTTGAGGGGCCAAACAAGTCCATATGTAATAATTGCAATGGTCTATCGGAAGAAACCATATACTTAGGTTTGAAAGAAGTTTTTGTTTGTTTACCCATTTGACAAGCACTACATAGTTTGTCTTTAACAAATTTCATTTTAGGTAAACCAACAACTAAGTATTTCTTAATAAGTTTATTCAAATGGTCCATATGTATATGAGCAATTCTCCTATGCCATAGCCATGCATCATAATTATCATTTGCAACTAAACATGTTATTGGTAAAGATGAATCTATGTCAATCATATATATATTTTATCCTTTTACCAACAAGTTTAGAGTTTTGAGAGTTCTTACTTTCAATGATGCACTTATCTAGGTAGAATGCCACATGGAAGCCTTTGTCACATAGTGGACTTATGCTTAGAAGATTGTGTTTAAGTCCTTCAACATATAGTACACCTTCTATAGTTGTTGAGGGGGGCTTACCGATTCTACCAACTCCAAGAATTTTTCCTTTGTTGTTATCACCATAAGTGACATATCCTTTGTCCTTTGGAGTGAGGATAGTGAACTTCTTTCTATCCCCTGTCATGTGTTTTGAGCAGCCGTTATTCCAAGAACCATAAGTTGCAGGCGACTCTCAAATTTTCCTACAAATTTTTTTTATTAGGTATCCAATATTCTTTGGGTCCTACATAGTTAGTACCTTTCTCAACCCATTTAAAATGACCTAGGGGCACACCATATTTTCTAATATTACACGTATTTGATGTGTGTCCAAGGTTCTTGCAATATGTACATGTGGCTTGATGACCATGTATCCCAGATTTATTTTTACTATTTTTAAAAACATGGATATTTTGTTTTTCAAAGTTTATCTTAGTTGGGACACTTTGTTTATTAGAAACATGGCTATTTGAATAGCCAAGACCTCTTCGGTCTGTTGAGTGTCTTGGATAACTTATGATCTTTTCCAAACTTTTACTACTCTTGTTCATTTTATTAAGTTCAAGACTCAAAGTTGAACATTTATTTTCAAGAGTGATACAATTTTGACATGAAGATGATGATGGTTTGTTTCTAAAAGTATCTAATTCATATTTTTTTTTCAGAAATATTTTAGTAAGTTAGACATATTCATCATGCAAGTCACTAAAAGCAGTTTGGAATTCATAAGAATATAGTTGAGTGTCATTTACCTCTTCATCATTGGAATGATGAGATGTCATTAAAGAGAGATGTGCTTGTTCCTCATTTTCAGGTTCAGAGGTGGAACTAATGTCATTGTCTTTCCAAGCAATGTAGGCTCTTCGTCCATTCTTAATTTCATTCTTCCCTTTGAAAGAATTCTTCTTTAGATTAGGACAATCCATCTTCATGTGACCAGCTTTGCCACATTCAAAGCATGTGAAATTTTGGTTGGAAGTGGAGGCATCATTGTTCTTGGTGAATTTCCTTGTTTGTCCAATTCTAGCACATTTGTTCCTCTTGAGGAACTTGTTGAATTTCTTCACAAAAAGACTCATGTCTTCCATCTCTTCCTAATCAGATTCATCTTCTGATGACTCGAATTTGTCCACTCTAGCCTTGAGAGAGATATTCTTGTTTTTCTTTTCTTATTCTTCATGTTGGTCAAGTTGGTTGAGTTCTAGTTCGTGTTCTTGCAATTTTCCAAACAACGCAGCCAAAGACATTTTTGATAAACTTTTCTCTTCAGAAATGGACGTTACCTTGGGTTTCCATGTTCTGGTGAGTGTTTTAGAACTTTCAAGTTCAAGTCACTATTTGATAGGACCTTACCAAGAGCAAGAAGGTGATTTGTGAGATGAGTAAATCTCTTTTGAAGATCCAGAATCTTCTCTTCCGATTTCATACGCAACATTTCGTATTCTTGGGAAAGAGTGTTCAGTCTAGATCGTTTTACCTCCTCCATTCCTTCATGTGTAGTCTCTAGAGTATCCCACAATTCTTTCGCAGATTTGCAGTTTGATACTCTAAAGAACTCATCAATGCTAAGTGCTGAAGTGAGGATGTTCTTTGCCTTGAGATCATACTGCACCTTCTTCTTATCTTCATCATTCCATGAAGATTTGGGTTTTACTACCCTTACACTGTTCACAACGGTGAAGGGTTCATATGGTCCTTCTTCAATTGCGTTCCATATATCCAAGTCTTGAGATTCTATGAAGATTCTCATTATGATTTTCCAGAAATCATAGCACTCTCCAACAAAGCTTGGAGGGCGGTTGATGTTGGAACCTTCTCCTATGAATGATCTTGAGACCATCTTTGATATAGGATCAAATTTGAGAATAACTTACTCAAAAAATAGCTCTGATATCAATTGTAAGACTGAGATTGCAACTAAGAGGGGGTGAATTAGTTGACTTAAAATAATGGCCACTTTTTCTGCAAAATCAAGAGTTAAAGTGCAGCAGAAAATATATGCAGAAAATTAATAAGTAAAATCAAAGAGATAAGGGAGAAGAGAGTACAAAAGGATTTTTATACTAGTTCATCTTCTTGTCCACCGAAAGCTACGTCTAGTACTCTTGCAGCACAAGAGATTTTTCCACTAAAGATTATGAGTTGCAATTACAATATCTCACCCTGAGACTTCTATGTACCTTAGACACTCACTAATACTTATCACCTTGAACAACGTCTTTCCAATTAACTCTATCCCCTTTCTTATCACACCCCGTGAAAGAAAGTATTCTGCAATAATAATGAAGAATGTTCAACTATGGCTGAATTTGCCTTTACAAGTATGAAAGTGATGTAACTTGCAATCCAAACAACTCTTTAGTATACTTAGTAATAATGCTCTTTATAAGTTTGTAAACTTGAAACACTTTCACTTTAAGCAAGTTTAGAAAAATTAACTTTGAAAGTTTAAGAACGTGTTGCAAAAAGTGCAGAAAATAATTTCAGAATGTGTAAGAGCTTTTGAAATTTGTATAAGAGTTGTGTATATGTTGTGTGTTGTGATTGTGAGTTTTAATATTTTTATGTAGGCTTTCCAATTAGCCAAAATGTCTCTTTGAAAGGGTAGGAATTGATTGGAATGAAAACATGTCTTTTGGGTTGAAACTCATTCACTTTGAATTTGAAAATCTGATGCAACAACTCTCAGTAATCGATTACAGCATTGAGTAATCAATTACTCGAGTGTTCTATCCATTAATCATTTATTTTCGAACTTAGAGTAATCGATTACAACAATTTGAGTAATCGGTTACTCAACTTTAATAACACTAGTAATCTATTACTCAAATACAGTAATGGATTACTCTGATCGGTTTTAAGTTGGATAACACTTTTCTCACACTTATAACATGTTAATTAGATGAAGTAACCTGTTACACACTATTTTTTGAAAATTGTTTTAAGTATTTTAAAGTGTTTCAATTTTCTTATAAAAATAGTTTGAGCATTACTACTATTGTATTTTAGTCAAATTATATAAATCACCTATACATTTTTTAAACCTACACAAATTACCTTTAATTATATATATATATATATTACATTGACTACCCTTATAAAAGAGATAAGTGTAATTTCTTAAAAAAAAGTTGTGACGAGTGTAATTAAGTTAAACAAAATATGGTATATTGTGAAGACGAGTCTAAATAGTATAATAGTCAATGTCTATTCATTATTTTTTTTTATAATTATAATATAGTATAAAAGTGATTTAAACACCTTAGAATTATTGATACACTTTGTAACGAACAAAAATTAATGAATAGATATTGACTCTTATTCTATTGGGATTTGTCTTGTAATATACCATATTTTGTTTGACTTAATTAGATTTATCATCATTTTTTATTTACGAAATGACTATATTATTTGTGTAGGTTTAAAAATGGAGGAATGATTTTTATAACTTAACTAAAACTCTATATATAATCATCTAACTTGAACGTTGAGAGAGAGTGATGGTCCTATGGAGAATTTATTAGCCTCTTCTTTCTGCATATCGCAAATCGTGGCATGCTTAGACATTTCTAACTCCGAACACAATCATGCATCAACATCATTATCAATGTCCTCCAATGAGCCCCAGACTCTCATTCTCAAATGATTTTGTGGATGCTCCACAAGCCATGAAGCAAGAAAGTGGTAGTTCCATGATGAGTGCCCTTCAAGGATAACATTATGCACAACGGCACCACCACTCTTAGGGAAGAGCTCCTTGTGGATAAGGATGAGGATGTGGAGTATAGAGCATTCTCTAAGGCCACCAAAATGGTCATCATCTAGTGTTTTAAATTGCGATTACGATCGTAGTTGTGGGTCATTGTGGTCATTGAGATAAGGATTGCGGCCGTTGTGGTGTGAATTCTTTTGTAAGTAAAAACATAATTTTGACATCGATGCGGTATGATTCAGCCTGATGTAGTTGCGTTGTCGCCCAATTAAGTCCAAATACGTTCCGATGCGGTTGCGTTGCATTCTGTTGTCATCGCATCACTATAAATCAACACCACAATTGCGATATGATGCGATTGCGGCAGTCACCACAACTGCAATATTGTAGTCGCATCACGTAATACAGTCCATAATTTGAAACACTAGATGGAGGGGCTTTTGGGTCTTGGAAAAAGTCCACCAAAAAGGTTGAAAAATTAATACAGGTTAGATAACAGTAGATTTGACTTTTTTATTTTTGGAAGTTTTTTTTAATATTCAGTAGTAGATAAGTAGAATAAGTAGAATAATTATGTTGTTCTGAGCTGATCCATGAAGCTCATGTAGTAGATAAGTAGAATACTTGAGTTTTGGAAATGTTTCATTTTCAAATTACTTGATGCTTGTCTTTTTTTTATTTCTTTGTTTCGTTGCTTAGTTGATTTGTTATTTAGCTTTGTTTTTGTAATACAGGAGCTGTTGAATGAAGGAGGTCAAGTTGCGAAGGTGTGGAGATTGGGATATAGAATTATGGCTGGAGAAGGTTTTGAATTTGTAGAGGAATGGGCCAATAGATTTTTTGGTCCTTTTTGTTTTCTTGCTTTTTAAACGGTGATTGGGTGTGAAGACGAAGGTCATCTTATTTTTACATTTCCCGCCCTCTTTTTTTATCCTTCAACGGGTTTGGACTTCTTCATAAAATCAAGGCAGTAGATTTGTGCTATTAATTTTTTTTAATGTGAACTTTGATTCTTATTTTCTTCTCCTCTTGTTTCCTTTGATTCGGTAGGAATAAGGATTTGATTGTTTATTGCACAAATTATTATTTGTAGTTGAATGAAGAAAACAAATTATATGTACAGTAAATATAAAGATTTATATACAATCAATATATTATCTAATATTCATTTTTATTTATACACTATTAGTATATATATTTTTTTCTCTTTCTTTTTATAACAACATTCTAAATTACGGAAAGAAGATATGCCAAAAAAAATTTCCAACTAGTACAAACCTGCCCCTTGTTATTTATTTCTCTTCGGTCATACCTTATGGTGTTTTCCATTCTATACAAAAATAAATTTAAAAAATCATGAAAGCGTGAATTATCGTAAATAAAGACTATGCTTTTAAATATGGATCCACAACCATTATAGATGCTGATATGTTAGGGTTTTTAGTGTATTCAGAATCATATTATAATTGTAATTGTGGCTACATCGAGCATAAATGTTAGTAATTGTGTAAAACCTCAAGATTTTTGAAGTATCCAAAACTACAATCAAAACAATTATTTAAAACCTTGATAAAAACTTTACTTTTGCATATTGAAATTCAATTGTCGAAAATCAGATTAAAATTATGAAACCATAATAGCATATATACTATGACTAGAGACGACACATTGAACCAACATGTGTTGGTTGATTCAGGTGATAGTGGATGAGTATATATACATGTTTATAGTAAAAATTTGGGTTCAATTCTTTCGGTCACTATGTGGATGTTAATTAAAGTGGTTAAGGTCAGATTAAATTTATCAAACCATAAAAGCAAAAATACTATAACTAAAGGCAACACATTGAATGAACGGCTGTTGGTTAATTCAAGTGGTGGTCGATTGATATATGTCTATTTGTCTTTAAGCAAATATTAGAGTGTCTTAACACCACTATCCTTTGAATATTCTCAGTTCTACTAGTATTGACTCCAAAGGCCACCTATGACTAGAAAAAAGAGAAACAACACATCAATTTTAAATTATAAAAAAAATCACTAGCGGTGGAAACATAGAAATGCAATTTTCCCAATTACAAGGATTCTGTAAATAGTTGAGAGAGATCATGATTTGCAAATATTTTTGAGCTTACTAGGAGGTAATTTGCCACTCATAACACAGCACATATACTAAAAGTATTTCAGTTGAAGCATAGTTCAGTTTTTGTTTTAAGATGAAGAGATTATATTTAACCACACTGATATGAGCCAATATATAAATTCATTTATTGTCACTCATAACAAGAAACTAAGGAAGTTTCACCAAGGAGCAGCCACCTCTTTCTGAAGCATGACCTGATAGTTTTCAGCTTTGCTTTTCAAACTCTCAAGATAAGCACCAAAACCATTACAAGCTTCCTTCAATTCTTCAAGTTTGGTTTCCATGTTCTTTATCTCATCATCTGCTTCACTGTGTTCAGTTCTATACTTCAAGTATCTTCTGGTCTCTGAGGCACCATCTGTTTCATAGGCAATGCTTACTATCCGGCGTAACCGAACTCTTAAAAATTCAACATTCATGCCCAAATGCTCAAAGGCAAGCAAAGTCTTGTCCCAATTCGCAAATTCTACACGTGGGGTAGCTAGCACACTAACTTTTATGGCATCAGCAATGTTGACAGTTTCAGATATAACTCCGGCAATCAACTTATGGTTCATGCCCCTGATGAGATTTTCATGAAGAAAGGCATTCTGACTGCAGCAGAGCCTGTAGTACTTATTTCGAACTCCATTGGGGAGTTCAGCATCTATTGGCATTCCATCAATTGTGATGCTGAAGTCTTCAAACCCTTTCACATCTTTGAATTCGAGCATTTTAAAGTCTTCCAGTACTTCTGAGAGAGCTTCCTCACTATCATTTTCGGATCGTACTGCAGACTGCCTAACCTTAAGTGTCAATCTTGGCACGCTGGTCTTCTTTTTCTTTTGGAAATCTAGTGTGACAAATTTACCATTTTTTCTCTTTGAGCTGTTATATGCAACAGCATCAGCATCATTATCTTTGTCTGAACATCAAGGAGCAAAATAAAGAATGTTTAGTATATCATGTTTTCTCTTTGAGCTATTATATGTAACAACATCAATATCGTTATCTTTGTCTGAACATCAAGGAGCAAAACAAAGAATGTTTAGTATACTGTACGAAGATTGCACGAATCCTCCATGATTCATGCTTGATGCAATATTTGAAACTAAAAGCATAGAGAAACAAGTCTTGCCTCCCACTTTTTGTTTTGTGTAACCGTCAAGATTCAGATGTGTAAGGGCCCCATCTAGTTCCCTTGAATTATTAGCTCTTATTATATAAACCTGAAAAAAGCATAACCAAGTGATATGAGTTCCGAGAGAGAGAAAGATTCATGAATGTCCCCCTCTTTATTCTTCGAGTGGGGATCCACTTACTACTAAACTTACTCTTTATCCTAGCCATCAATTTTAGGGAAATCTAATGGTTTGAATTAGTGAGAAGATATAAACCATTGAATTTTCCTAGAATTGATGGCTAGGATATTTAAACTTACTCTTGGAGTAAGTGGATCCCTTCTCTATTCTTCAAGAAAAATAATAGTCATGGGCAAAGAAATGCACTCAGAACATTCTTCACCATAATAGCCTTAAGAGACAGGGCATGATAGTCAACTTAGCAGTTTCCGATTTTGTACGATAGTTGATAGCAACGAAGTGAGATCGTTGCCACCATATGAACTCCTGAATTTTTCTTTAGAGGGAAGTGTTAGCTCCGTAAAATTACATGCATAAAACAGACAGAAGCACACAAAACACTAAAACAAAAGAAATTGATGTAAGTCCACTAATAAAAGAACTTCTCATGGTCATAAGATGGTGTGACAGACGGAAACAAAAGTCCACGAGAGATACCATTACGAAGTCACAAGTCCACCTGCCTTAATTCCTGAGTAACTTTTACTATAGAAAGGGGCAAAAAAAAAACTCTTGGATCAACCTCAGAAGTCTAAACCTTAACTAAAAAGGGAAGGCAAAAGAGAGAAAAAACCCTCCATTTCAAGTTAGTGATCCATGATGGGTAGTTTGTTTTGGTGTCGAAGCATATACTAGTTCATTGACCCTTTCTGTCATCATTCGGCATAAAATGTTTAGATCTATGAGAAATATCATGTCCATGACATGGACCTCTACTATTTCATTGTTAGGATCTTTGACGACAAACAACATAGAGTTTCCAAAATAATATGATCAACTACAAGGAATTATAGATTTGTTATTAAGATTAGGAATTTGGTATTTATTTTATTGATATGTATGTAACTAACACAAAAAGCAACGTGTTAATGATATGCATGGTTTGGATATCCTTTTTCTTTGCAACATATTCCTTATGTTGCCACTGAAGTATGTTGGGAATAAGGATAAACCCCTTATTAAAAACTTGTATGTTAGAAGAAATAAGGCTTGAATAGAAGGTAGTTATGAGTTAGATAGGTAGGAAGGGTTATAAATAGAAAGTGGGGGGTGTTAGTTACTCATCTTTTGTAAAGTGATGAATTTGGACGAAAAAGATAACTGATTGGGGAATCAGTTATCCTGGGGAATTCTTTCTCAAAGTGTAATTCATTCACAATAGTGAATTCTAGTTGAATAATATAGAAATCCTTCAAGATCATTCAAGATCTTGAACATCATTTATTCACTTACTTTCTAAATATCTTTCTTCTAAAATCCAGTTCTAACACTGGTATCAGAACACCATCCCGGTGCCCTGATCTCACACGCTTCTAAGGAGAGTTCTGTGTATGGTTTCCACAAGAGGAATGGCAAGAAATGCTGAAGATTGAGTCCAAGAACGAGAAAAGATTAGAAGGGAGAGAGAAGAACAGCGAATTCGAAGTGAATTGAATGAGGCAAGGATGAAAATATTGGAGGAGGCACTAGCCCAACTCACTACTAGGGCTAGGGTTCCTAATTCACGAGATGAAGGAAGGAAGTGAAGGTGAGCATGAATTCAGGGAAAATTGTGGAAGGGAAAGGCGGAGGAAGCTGAAAATTCCCATTTTTTCAAGAGATGATGCTTTTGGCTGGACCCATAGGTTGGAGAGGTATTTCTTACTGAAGGAGGTGGCCGAGGAGGAGAAAATGCAAGCTAACTTGATGGCTCTAGAAGGCAAAGCACTATGTTGGTTCCAATGGTGGGGCAGGTGCAACCCCCATTCTTCTTAGGAGGGGTTCAAAGTGGTTGTGGTTAGAAGGTTCTAGTCTTCCCTAGTACAAAATCCTTTTGAAAAGTTATTGGCATTGAAGTAAGTGGGAACAGTTGAAGACTATATGCAGGAATTCGAAAAGTATGTTGGAGCACTCAGGGAGATTAATCAAGAATTTTTCAAGGGAATCTTCTTGAATGGGCTAAAGGATGAGATCAAAGTTGAAGTAAGGTTGTTTGAACATCAAAGTCTATCTAAGGTAATACACAAATCCCTAATGATTGAGGAAAGATTGTGATTGTGCAAGGAAAGGTGAATAACAACAGATATGTCAGATCCACTAGTTACACTATATCTAATGTTCCTATTAGATCTATAACTATAGAATATAAGCCTTGGACTGAGAATAGATCTGATTAGTCTTTTGTGGGAAGTGCTTCTATCAATGTGAGCATCTCCCAATCTGTGGATGGTGATAGGAGTAGAGGAGGAGAGTTCAAACACATTAGAGCTGAAATTAGGGAGAAGAAAGAAAAAGGGTTATGCTTCATGTGTGATGAGCCCTATAATAGGGATCATAGATGCAAGAACAAGCATTTAAGAATGCTTTTGATGGAGGAGGAAGAGGATGAAGTGGAGGGGGAAGTTGAAGTACGAATGGAGGCCAATTTGCATTCCTTCCAATTATGACTTTGGGCCATGGCATGATTAATCACTGCAAATTCTTGGAAGGTTACTGGTTTTGTGAGGGGTAAAGAGGTGGTGATACTTATTAATTATGGGGCTTCCCACCATTTTATCTCCTCTAAATTGGTGGATCAGTTGTAGCTTGAGGTACAAACTATTCCTAGATACATGGTGGAGGTGGGGGATGGACACAAAATTCACTACCAAGGAAAATGCACTCAGTTGAAGCTTGTGTTGCAATGATTGGAATTACTCTAGGAGTTCTATCTTTTTGAATTGAAGGGGGTAGATATGGTCCTGGGTTTGGAATGGTTAGCCAACTTAGGGGAAGTGAGAGAATATTTTTGCAAATTGGAGTTCACCTTGAAAAGGGGAGGAATAGTCCACAAGATTAGAGTAGATCCAACCCTAACCAAGACTCAAATCCCTCTGGGAGCTTTCATGTAGGTGTTGGGGGAAGAGAGTGAAGGGCTATTACTACATTATGATGATCCATAGGGTATCCCTGGTCCTTCTACTAGTATTCTAGCATGGGTGGAGGTTGTTGTGCAACAGTTTGAGGTAGTCTTTGCAGAGCCTGAAGGCCTTCCTCCTAGGAGAAAGTAAGACCATGCCATCTACCTAAAGGAAGGAGCCAATATACCTAATCTAGGACCCTACAAGTACCCTCATTACCAAAAGACTGAAATTGAGAAATTGGTAACAGAGTTGCTACAAGTACAGGTGATTAGGCCTAGCATAAGTCCATATTCCAGCCCAATTATCTTGGTTAAGAAGAAGGATGGAGATTATGTGTGGACTATAGAGCACTCAACAAGGTTACTATCCCTGACAAATTTCCCATTCCTATCATAGAAGAATTGCTAGATGAGTTAGGAGGAGCTCATATTTTTTCTAAGCTGGAACTTAAATCTGGATACCACCAGATTAGGATGAGAGACCAAGACATAGAGAAAACTGATTTTAGAACTCATGAAGGGTATTATGAGTTTGTGTTTATTCCCTTTGGGCTAACCAATGCACATTCTACTTTCCAAGCATTGATGAATGAAGTGTTGAAACCATTTTTCAGAAAGTTTGTCTTAGTCTTTTCAAATGATATCTTGGTGTTTAGTAAGGATATGGGAACACATGAGAAGCATTTGAAGTTGGTTTTAAAGGTGATTCAAGATCATGCATTAAGAGCTAATAGGAATAAGTGCACCTTTGCTCAAGCTAGACTGGAATACTTGGGTCGTATGATATTTGGTCAAGAGGTAGAAGCTAACAAAACAAAGGTGGCAACCATGTGTACTTGGCCTAGACTCAAGGATATAAAGATTTTGAGAGGATTCTTGGGACTCACTGGTTATTATAGGAGGTTTGTGAGGGATTATAGCAAGATAGCCAAACCCCTCACTAAACTATTGAAGACGGATGGGTTCTTATGGACTAAGAAGGCTACAAAAGCTTTTGAAGCTTTGAAATCAACCATGGTTCCACTCCCTGTACTGGCAGTCCCTGACTTCACCCAAATATTTTTAGTACAAACAGATGCCTCTAGCAAGGGGATATGAGCAGTCTTAATGCAAGGGGTAAGCTTTGGCTTTTTGGCGTCAAGGGTTGTCTACAAGGTCTCAACAAAAATCAGTTTATGAAAGAGAACTCATTGCTATAGTTCAGGTTGTGCAGAGGTGGAGACACTACTTATTAGGAAGGCATTTTATCATCAGGACTCATCAGAGAAGCCTCAAGTTCCTCACTGATCAGAGCTTTTCACAAAAGAGCAATTCAAGTGGGATGTGAAATTGTTTCGGATGGATTTTGAGATCCAGTTCAAACCAGACAGAGAAAATTTTGTAGCAGATGCTTTATCTAGAATGGAGATGTATGCAACTCTATCTTTGGTTTCCATGCTTAAGAAGGAAGAATGGACCAAGGAAGTAACTCAGATGGAAGCAAGTAATTCAGGATCTACTGGTTTCACCAAACAACCATGAGGGGTATGAGTTTAGAGGAGGGTTATTACTACACAAGGGAAGATTAGTACTTGCCAGAAACTCCAACAGAATTCTGACCATTTTGAAGGAGTGTGATGAGAGTCTTATGGGGGGCACTCAGGATTTTTCAGAACCTATAAGAGGATAGCCAACTATATTTTCTGGGTGGGAATGAAGAGTGACATTAAGAAGTGTGTGGAGGAATGTGATGTTTGTCAAAGGAACAAACACCCTACCTTGACTCCAGGGGGCCTATTGCAACCTTTGCCTATTTCTACTCAGGTGTGGATGTATATTTCAATGGATTTCATTGGAGGGTTGCCAAGAGTTCAAGGGAAGGACACTATATTTGTAGTGGTTGATAAGTTGACTAAGTATGCACATTTTTTTTTGCCTTAGGCCACCCTTATTCTGCTAAGGAAGTGGCTACTTTGTTTTTGGATGTGAGGTTGTGAATTTGCATGGGTTTCCATCTTTAATAATCTCAAACAGAGACCCTATTTTTGTAAGTAGTTTTTGGAAAGAATTGTTCAGATTAGCAGATACTCAATTAAAGCTTAGAACTGCCTATCATCCTCAGTCTGATGGTCAAATAGAGGTGGTCAACAAGTGTTTGGAAGAGTACTTGAGATGTTTTGTTGGGCCAAGGTCCAAACAGTGGGTTAAGTGGCTGTCTTGGACTGAGTTTTGGTACAATTATACTTATCATAGTTTTGATGGGATGACACCTTTCAAAGCTCTTTATGGTAGGGATCTACCCATGCTAATTAAAGCTTGGGAATTTCCATCTAAAGTGGAAGATATTAATCAACTGATACAGAAGAGGAACTTGATTTTAGGGGAATTCAGGCAGAATTTGTTCAAGACTCAAGACCATATGAAAATGCAAGCTGACAAGCACAGAAGGGAGGTGGAATATAAGGAAGGTGATTTGGTTTATCTAAAGATTCAGCCTTATAAACTTAAGTCCTTAGCTTCCAGACCTTATGCTAAACTGGGTGCAAAATATTATGGGACTTATCAAGTCATAATCAAAGTAGGATTAGTGGCATACAAACTAAAGCTTCCTGAGCACACTAAGATACATCTAGTTTTCCATGTTTCTTTGCTCAAGCAAGCTCTAAAACCTAGTTAGGAGCATCTGTAACACTGAGATTGCTACTAA
>NW_017727793.1:15287-19953 GCF_001865875.1 Lupinus angustifolius | reverse complement strand
TCTTGTCCACCGAAGGCTACATCCAGTACTCTTACAGCACAAGAGATTTTTCCACTAAAGATTATGAGTTGCAATTACAATATCTCACCCCGAGATTTCTATGTACCTTACACATTCCTTAATCCTTATTCACTTTTGGAAAACACATTTCCAAGTGATTCTAATCCCCTTTCTTATCACACTTCGTGAAAGAAAGTATTCTGCAATAATAATGAAGAATGTATAATAATGGTAGAATTGCCTTTACAAGTATGAAAATGATGTAACTTGCAATCCAAACAACTCTTTAGTATACTTAGTAATAATGCTCTTTATAAGTTTGTAAACTTGAAACACCTTCACTTTAAGCAACTTCAAATAAATCAACTTTGAAAGTTTAAGAACTTGTTCAAAAGGTGCAGAAAATAATTTCAGAATATGTGTAAGAGCTTTTAAAATTTGTATAAGAGTTGTGTATATGTAGTGTGTAGTGATTGTGAGTTTCAATGCCTTTATATAGGCTTTCCAATCAGCCAAAATGTCTCTTTGCAAGGGTAGGAATTGATTGGAATGAAAACATATCTTTTAGATTGAAACTCATTCACTTTGAATTTGAAAATCTGATGCAACAGCTCTCAGTAATCGATTATAACATTGAGTAATCGATTACTCAAGTGTTTTGTCTACTGATCATTTATTTTCGAATTAGAGTAATCGATTACAACAAGTTGACTAATCGGTTAATCAACTTTAATAACACTAGTAATTTGTTACTCAAAGATAGTAATTGATTACTCTGATCAGTTTTAAGTTGGATAACTCTTTTCTCACACTTGTTACTTAGATGAAGTAACCCGTTACACACTATTTTTTGAAAATTGTTTGAAGTATTTGAAAGTGTTTCAATTTTCTTAGAAATAGTTTGAGCATTACTACTTTTGTATAATTAAGAGTATTAGAATAGAAGTACCTATTTAGACTTAGACTAAAAGTCTTGAATATCTTGAAGCTTGAATCTTCATTGTCTTTATAAGTATTCTTTCTTTTCTTCTTTTTGGTGACGTTGGTTTCTTCATCAAAATCATGCCAAGGTCATGAACAGGATCTTCTTCACAACCTCAACCTCTTCCTACACTACTCAATGAAGAATATGAATCTGAGGTGTAACCAGAAGACATTGTAGACAAAAGGAAAATCCAACAAGGAGAAACTGAGGTGTTGGTTAAATGGGCTAATTTGGCTGCTTGCAATAATTCTTGGGAGTTGGCTACTACACTGCAAGAGAGCTTTCCTTTATTTCCACTTGAGAACAAGTTGGGTCTATCAGGGGGAGTATTGTTAGCAATAGAGATAAACCCCTTATTAAAAACATGTATGTTAGAAGAAATAAGGCTAGAATAAAAAGTAGTTAGGAGTTAGGTGGGAAGAGTTATAAACAGAAAGTGGAGATGTTAGTTACTCATCTTTTGTAAAGTGAGGAATTTGAAGGGAAAAGATAACTGATTGGAGAATCAGTTATCATGGGGAATTCTTTCTCAAAAGTGTAATTCATTCACAATATTGAATTCTAGTTGAATAATATAGAAATCCTTCAAGATATTTCAAGATCTTGAACATCATTCTTTCACTTATTTTCTAAATCTCTTTCTTCTAAAATCGAGTTCCTAACAAAGTACAGAACCATCATTAGAATTTACGCAACAAAATTTAAGCAAAAGAAAATTTTCAAATTACCTTAAATTTGGTAGGTTCAACTAATTGGAAGACCACCACATCACCCTCCTGCAATTTGTGCACAGCAGAAAACTGTCTCCAACCAGCACTCAGTCCTGTTTTATATGCAATGTATTTCATCTTGTATTCTTTACCAGATTCATCTTCCAAAGTGATCGTTGTGTCCTTATCCGGTAAGTGGCTTTTACAGAATGTTACTGGCAACCCCTAAAAAAGAAATCAGACGACTTTGCTGTAAAACATAATGCAAATTAGTTTCTTCAAATAAGTCATTTTACTTCAGTATATGAAAACGTTTACCATCCAAAAACAACTAGCAACATGCGACCTGACTAACGACTTCACAAAACTAGGGAATTCTTGTTCCAAACTTGATCGGACCTCCTCTGCTTTAATTACAGCAGATGACTTGGCCTCACCACGAGAGGATATTCCATCTGTTGCAGCCATAATGGAGCTGCAAGCAAAATCCATGTTCTGCTTTTATCAAATTATCTCATTGAAAATGGGGACAAGTTTGAAAATTAAATAGCACTAAAGGTGGTATGCTAACCTTGCAAACTTTTGTGCTTCTCCAGACGTGGCCTGTAGAAGCAAATGTTAGAATTATTATCCACTTAGATGTTAATTTATAAACTATAGGGAATTGCGCCATTTATTTCACATTTGCCATGATTGCAAAGTACTACAAGTTGGATAAACAACGAAGCCAAACCAGAAAATAGGACGCATGTAAGAAACTCGGAACTGCGTGGAGCAATATGTATTAAGGCAAATAGTTAAGGTAAAATCCGATGTTTGACTGTTTGAGCACAAGGAATAACAAAAGAAAAGACTGGTGATCATTGGATTAGAATCAAGCAATGCATTTGTAAAGTACTGCCAAAACATACACTGTATATCTAGAGTATTATGTTCTATTTATTAGATTAATTTAATAATCAATGTGATCCATGTGCTTGAAAGTTACTAATCTGAATGAAAGTGCCTAATGTGATGATGGTTGGCAATTAAATGATTAGATTAGTAGGGGGTTTTGTCAACTCTCTCCCCTCTCACTTCATGGGAAGTTTCCTATATATTAACTTCTCCAACTGATGCATTAAGTGGGATAGAAAAAGGCAATATTTATTCTGCCTCTGGTTGATGAGTGAAATAATTCTCACGAACATAACCAGTAGAAAGTAGAAGAGAAATTAGAATTGCAGAAAGGAAATCTAGTGTAGTGTCATAAGTGGAAGGAAGGAAACTGAGTTCCTAATCATCAAGGAACTCATAAAGGGAAGAAGGAGAGGTGAAATCAAAAGGCAACTAGAAAGTGCAGTATCAAAGAAAGCATCAATAAAGGATAGCAATGGAACCAGGTATTTCTTAACCCCATTTTTTCACATGTAAATGTCATAATGTCAAGATCCTAAATTAAGGGTTCTTGTGAACCATTAAAGGCTCAATGTAAAGTTTTTCTAAAAGTTTTTGAAATGTCTAACAATTGGTATCAGAGCATCAGGTTAGGGACATTATGACATTCCTTGTGTCTATGGAATTAAATGGTGTATGCATGACTTTATGTGTAAACAAAATTTTGTGAATGATTTTGTGAGAAGAATCATATGTCTAACAAAGTCTACTATATATTATGGAGTAGATAACAGAAGTCTATATCCTTAATAAGTTAAAATTAAAATTTAACTAGAGAAAGACAAAAAATTGTGTAAAAGCATAATTATTTTGAGTCCTCTCTGAAATGTGATGGTGTTCAGTGTCTTAATCTTAAAATAATATATGTGAAAATGACAACGTATATCTTGATATTTTTTTTTAAATTGCTGGACCTTTCGAGTTTTCGAAAGATATGCCTGAAGACTATTGCCTATCAAGGGTAAACTTAGGGTAACATTATTGGTAGTCTTAAGAGACTAATTTTATATAAAAAGTGGAGTCTATAATGTTCTAGCATGTCTTTTAGATTCCTAATCTGGGTGAGTATTTGAATTTCAAGCTTGTGGAACCCATTATGATTTGTTTACTCAATACTCCTCTTGTGCCATGTCAAGACTTTTAGCAATAGAGTGTAAACTGTGATGAATTTGAAGCTGGGTCTTAGGGAATTACATATATACTGATATAACATATTCTTAAAAGTTAAGAGTCTAAAGAGAAAAATATTAATATTAATGCATCTGGCTGCATCATAATGGTATTTTACATTTAAAATTATGATGCATATTATGATCACCCAAAGGTGGATCATTGCTTGTAATTAAGATTATGATGCTATAAGGATAATAAATTGGGTTTGTTCATTAATTATAATGCATATCTTGATCACCCAAAGGTGGATTATTGCATGTATTTAGTGACATTAAAGTTTTAAAAATATTTGTGCTTGTTCATCCAAAGATAACATACATGTTTAAGGAGTATGTTTAATTACCCATTAAAAAATAATATTAGGCATCATTAATGAAGGTTTAATGCATTTAAATTTTATCCAAAGATAAATTAAGTGTATGAATAAAAGTATAGTTTGAATCCATAAAGGTTTATTCAAAGCATTAAATAGTGATCATGTCTTTTTTCAGCTTCATTCAATGCTTTCGCCTTAGGCAACGGATGTGTCAAGTTCAATGGACTGAATTATGTTGATTGGTCTGAACAGATCCAGTTCTCACTGGGTGTAATGGAGTTGGACTTGGCTATCATTATGGATAGTGAACCAACCATAACTGAGACCAGCTCGGAGGCAGACAAGACTCTTTTTGAGGCTTGGGAGGGGCCAAACAGGTTGAGTCTTAGCTTGATGAGAATGTCAATCTCTGACAATGTCAAGCCATCTATGTCTAAGACAAATAATGCAAGGGAATTTATGAGAATGATCAAGGAGTAATCCCAATCAGACATTACTAATAAGTCTGTGGTGGGAAACCTCATGACAGAGCTGACGACCAAGAAG
>NW_017727793.1:14095-15187 GCF_001865875.1 Lupinus angustifolius | reverse complement strand
CACCAGCAGAATCAGGTCAAGCAATAGGAACAAATGAAAGGGGAAGGAAAAGGTCCCCATTAAAGAAGGGAGAATCCATAAAGAAATGAAGTGCTTCTTCTGTAAGAAGAATGGACACTTTAAGAAGGATTGCCCTAAAAGAAAGAAGTGGTTCGAAAAGAAAGGTAAACATTTTGTTTCCGTTATAGATGAATCATTTCTTATTGAAGTTCCTAATAATACTTGGTGGTTAGACTCTGGTGCAACAACTCATGTGTCGCATATTATGCAGGGATTCCTTTCAATCCGAACCCAGGAAACTGAGAAGTTTCTTTACATGGGGAACAGAATGAAGGCACAAGTTCATGGAATTGGAACATACAGATTGATCCTAGATAGTGGAAACTATTTAGATCTAGAAAAGTGTCTTTATGTTCCTGAATGTGCCAAGAACTTGGTTTCTGTTGCTAGGCTGGATTGTATAGGTTTTAATTTTAAGATTGGGCATTCTGTTTTTAATTTGTATAAACACTCGTACTATTTCGGTTCTGGTACATTAATGAATGGTTTATATTGCTTCAATCTTGATTTTAAATTTAAGGAATCTTTATTTAATGTTGAGCATGATGTTAGTAGCAAGCTTAAAAGTTTTAATAAGAATTCTGCTTACTTGTGGCATCAAAGATTAGGCCATATATCCAAAGAAAGGATAATGAGGTTAACGAAAAATGAAAGTAGCAAACTTCTTGAATTGATTCACACGGATATTTGTGGTCCATTTGATGTTCCATCTTGGGGTGGTGAAAAGTACTTCATCACTTTTATAGACGATTACTCACGTTATTGTTACCTATATTTGTTGCATGAAAAATCTCAATCAATAAATGTCCTAAAGGTATTTATTGACGAGGTTGAAAGGCAACTTGAAAAGAAGGTTAAGGTTGTGAGGTCTGATAGAGGTGGTGAATATTATGGAAAGTATAATGAGAATGGACAATGTCCTGGACCATTTGCAAAGTTTCTCGAAAGTAGAGACATTTGTGCTCAATACACTATGCCTTACACATCGCAACAGAATGGTGTGGCTGAAAGGCGGAACCGTACTCTAATGGA
>NW_017727793.1:13478-13995 GCF_001865875.1 Lupinus angustifolius | reverse complement strand
GTGTGAATTAAATAAGTCAATATATGGACTTAAACAAGCTTCCAGACAATGGTACATAAAGTTCAATGATACCATTACGTCATATGGATTTGTGGAAAATACTGTTGACCGGTGTATCAACATGAAAGTTAGTGGGAGCAAGTTTATAATATTAGTCCCATATGTCGACGATATTTTGCTTGCTGCAAATGATAAAGGGTTATTACATGATGTAAAGAAGTATCTCTCTAATAACTTTGAAATTAAGGATATGGGTGAGGCATCCTATGTGATAGGAATAGAAATATTCCTTGATAGATCACAAGGATTGTTAGGATTGTCTCAGATAGGATATACCAATAAGGTATTAGAAAGATTCAGAATGGAAAAGTGCTCCTTAGGGATAGTTCCAATCCAGAAAGGGGATAAATTCAGTGAAAAGCAATGTCCAAGGAATGATTTGGAACGTAAGGAAACATAATCTATTCCCTATGCATCAGTGGTTGGGAGTTTAATGTATGCTCAAACATGCACTCGG
>NW_017727793.1:12938-13378 GCF_001865875.1 Lupinus angustifolius | reverse complement strand
GGGTATATCTTCCTAATGGCTGGAGGAGCCATTTCATGGAGAAGCGGTAGAGAGTCTACAATTGCTACGTCCACCATGGAAGCTGAGTTTGTGGCATGCTTTGAAGCCACAAATCATGCATTGTGGCTGCGGAACTTTACTTCAGGACTTGGCATTATAGATAGTGTAGCTAGGCCGCTGAAGTTTTATTGTGATAATTCCGCAGCTGTCTTCTTCTCTAAGAATGACAGGTATTCTAGAGGTACTAAACATATGGATTTAAAGTTCCTGTCAGTTAAAGAAGAAGTACGGAAACAGAAAGTGTCTATAGAGCATATTAGTACCAATTTAATGGTAGTGGATCCGTTAACTAAAGGGTTGCCGTCCAAGATTTACATTGGCCATGTATAAAGGATGGGCATTATAGATAAGTCCTTGTTAATGTGATTATACCTGATGTA
>NW_017727793.1:4279-12838 GCF_001865875.1 Lupinus angustifolius | reverse complement strand
TGGAAGGGATCAGGTTGCCTCATATAATTTGTGACCGCCATGATTCAATTATTTCAGCTCAATTTAAAGGATGATGATTTGTAAGGTTCAATAAAAGAGCGCAAGTAAAGTTATGAATCTTCAAGTCATCACATGGACCAAGTGGGAGATTGTTAGATTAATTTAATAATCAATGTGGTCCATGTGCTTGAAAGTTACTAATCTGAATGAAAGTGCCTAATGTGATGATGATTGGCAATTAAATGATTAGATTAATAGGGGGTTTTGTCAACTCCCTCCCCTCTCACTTCATGGGAAGTTTCCTATATATTAACTTCTCCAACTGATGCATTAAGTGGGATAGAAAAAGGCAATATTTATTCTGCCTCTGGTTGATGAGTGAAATAATTCTCACGAACATAACCAGTAGAAAGTAGAAGAGAAATTAGAATTGCAGAAAGGAAATCCAGTGCAGTGTCATAAGTGGAAGGAAGGAAGGAAACTGAGTTCCTAATCATCAAAGAACTCATAAAGGGAAGAAGGAGAGGTGAAATCAAAAGGCAACCAGAAAGTGCAGTATCAAAGAAAGCATCAATAAAGGATAGCAATGGAACCAGGTATTTCTTAACCACATTTTTTCACATGTAAATGTCATAATGTCAAGATCCTAAATTAAGGGTTCTTGTGAACCATTAAAGGCTCAATGTAAAGTTTCTCTAAAAGTTTTTGAAATGTCTAACACTATTACCTCTTTATGATGTTCCCATCACAATAACCTGAAGACAGAAAAACATCTTCTCTTGCATCCTTCTGTGGATCAAAATCTTGTGGTTTGTGCTCTCAACTATAGGTGCTTCTAACACAAACTCACTCATCCAAATTAGTTTGCATTTGGACTATACTGCAAAGTGAGTTTGGATTATAAACAAACTCATCATTTAAATTGCAAGGGTATTCTAACTCATTCTCACTTCAACATTCAAGGGTGTCTTAACTGAGCTTTGATGAATGAAAAAGTGAATTTCTTTTAACGTGATATTCAGTTTAGAAAAACGTGATATTCAGTTTATGACACTCCCTGTTTTGCTATCATATCGCTGAAAACTGGTGTGGACAGGAATGTTACACCAATTCATAGAATTACAAGTACATTACATCAAAACCAACAAGTAAAATAAAAATTTGAAAACCTTACTTGCTTTATCTGAGAGTTCAAGAGCTTGTATTTATTTTCCACTGCTTTGTTTTGTTTATCCTGCAAACAATGCAACATGGCTACAACCAATCATTATTAGCTCGGAAAGAAAAGCCAGAAACAAAGGAATCTAATGCTAATTTGATTCTGATTAGTTGCTTTATCTTGGTCATTAATTTGTATAACACCATGAAAATTATATTGGTCATGAATTCCTTAGGTATTTAGAATACCAAAAACATATATGGTTTTAACTTGTTGTCTCTAGACCAATTGTGGTCAGATCATGTTTACTGCAATTGTGGTCGCAATATGAGGCCAAAACTACCAAAATTACAATGTTGCAGTCCTGAGACCAAAACTCAAAACTTATACATAGTTACATTATTTGCTCATTTATTGTACCACCAAAATTGTGAGAAACCATCTACAGGTACTCTGACTTTTTAAATTGTTTTCCCTTCAATTGTGAGAAAATATTGTCATGATATCATTGATAACGTGGCAAAGACTCCAAAACTGAAATATTGTTGCCACAATTATGGTTGTGGAATACAATTTAAAGCATTGTGTACGAGTACCACATACTAGCTAAGTATGACCATATATATAGGAAAAGAAATGTAAAATTAGACAAATATTATGAAACTTGTGGGAACATATATAGAGAGAATAGAGAAAACCATGGTTAATGGAGATTTCTTAGACATGTCTTCAAAATAAATGTTATCCTGATGCATCTCCTTGTCACAATGAAAAGCCACGGTTATAGGTTGATAATTTTGTTGAAATTCCACCACCTCCTTCTTAACCATTCTCTGTTTTTGAATGAATGAACAGGAAAAACACCAGCAGATCAATTGGGTGCCATTGTTAGAAAAAGGATCTGCAATGCAAAAAAGAAGATAATAGAGAGGCCAAAATGGCCTACAATGGGATGTGGGGTGGAGTTGGTTTTATTCAAAATTGAAATTTTTTACATCATAGGTTGATGATCCGGCAAAGAGAGAGAAAAACCAAAAATTTAAATGATTTGTTAGTTCTGTTATTCGGTTTGGTGGGGTGTCATAATTATTTGGTAAATGATGAATTCTCTTGATTTTGGAATAGATTGTAACTTAAGTTTATTTGCTAATTTAGTTTTAGAAAGAAAAAAAATAAGATTTCGGAATTATCTTACAATTATATTTTATGGCTCTAAAGTATTTATTTTAAAGGATATGCAATAGAAGTTTTTTATGGTATATGATATAAAGGTTTTTCTTAAAGTATATGCAAGACAAAGTTTCATTTATATCTAGCTTTGAATATATCACTTGATATGATATATATTAATTTAATTTTTTTCATAGAAATGATCTTTAGCCAAATGTTTTGTAAAGATGTCTACTAATTGGTCATGTGTATCGACAAATTTCAAGAGTACATCTTTTTTTTGGACATGGTCCCTAGGGAAGTGATGCCTTATATCAATATGCTTGGTTCAGGAATGAATCAATGGATTCTTATTGAGGTTTATAGCACTAGTATTGTCACATTTCAAAGGAATGTATCCTAAGACCAAACCATAATCTCGTAATTGTTGTTTAAGACACAATACTTGGGCATAACAACTACATGCTGCAATGTATTCTGCCTCAACAGTACTTAGAGCATCACAAGCTTGTTGTTTACAAAATATGGCAAGTACCACTTGTACTTTTCCTCTCAGTTTTGCGTCCTACAAAATCTGAATCTGAGTATCCCACCAAGTTACATAGATTTCCTTTAGGATACCACAATCCTACATCATGTGTACCTTTTAAATATTTCATTATTCTTTTAACGACAACTAAATGTGTCTCTTTGGTGGTTGATTGATAACATGCACAAAGACATACACTAAACATGATATCTAGTCTACTTGTAGTAAGATAGAGTAGGGAGTCGATCATACCTTGATACTTTAAAATATCAATGTATTTTCCTCACTTCATCAGTATCGATGTATGTTCCAGAACCCATTGGAGTTGAAATAGCTTTGCATTATGATATCTAGTTTACTTGCAGTAAGATAGAGTAGGGAGTTGATCATACCTTGATACTTTAAAATATCAATGTATTTTCCTACTTCATCAGTATCGTTGTATGTTCCAGAACCCATTGGAGTGGAAATAGCTTTGCATTCATTCATCTCAAAATGCTTTAGCAGATCCTGCAAAACTTGGACTGACTAACAAAGATGCCATCCTTGACTTGTTTGATTTGAAGTCCAAGGAAGTAGTTCAACTTCCTCATCATGGACATCTGAAAGTCCCCTTCCATCATCTTACAAAAATGACTATACAATAGATTATTAGTAGAATCGATAATAATATCATCAACATATATTTGAACAAATAGAGTATGATGATCTATTTTCTTAATAAATAATGCAGTGTCAACCTTTCCCTCGGTAAAGCCTTTATCAAGTAAAAATCTCGTTAGACGATCATACTAGGCCTTTGATTTAAAGACAATACCAACATTACCTATACCAATGATTTTTCTTTTGATGTTCTTTGTATAGGTAACAAGGCCTTTGTTTCTTGAATTTTATCACACGAACCTTTGAATCATTTCACGTTATGTGTCTTGAACAACCGTTGTCATTATGCCACATTTTTTATGACAGCCTCTTTGGCTAGTTTATCATATTCTTTTCTTGATTGATATTTTGTTTAGTGTTGTGAAATGAATTTAACATAAGTGCAAGCAAAATTGTAAGTAAGATAATAGAATATAGAATAGAATATAGGTGGTAAGCCACCACGAATAAGGACTTCTTTTATAAGCCCATGTGTAGTTGGCACAAGAGTTTTAGAAATCTTGAGAAGAAAATTTTTATCTTGGTTTACCCAAGAACTTTGGAGAACTATGCTCACCAACAATGGATAATTCCAATATAATTCAACTTGTTTATTCCATGAAGCAACACAACTTACATATAGGTGTGGCTAGCCAAACTTGGCTTCCATGAAATACACAAAGAAACATAAAATAAATTGCATAACCAAGACACTAAATGACATATTTGTGGCTGGTCAACATTGGATTCCAACAAGCCACTTATTCCCACGTTTGCCTTGCATGAAACAAGCCTCACATGACACTAAATGACTTAACTATGGCTGGACAACTTAGGATTCCATCCAACACTTATTCCGCACAACTACCATGCATGAAGCACACACAACAACTAGAAGCTACATTTACTTGGCCATTATGAGCTTCCAACGACTTCCCAAGCTAATTACACACTTTGAATATACTAAAAAAACACAAAGATTCCCTCATAACACACGTCAGTCACATGCCATAATGGACATGCCACTCTTCTCTCCCTTTTTTAAATATGGCGGTTACACTTTGAATGCTTTTCTACACATGAAATTACAAGGATTTATTTCACCGAAAGATGCCTAAACAATGCTTAACACACATTAGAAATGGGTGAGTGTGGGCTGCCCAAAATGTACATGGTCCCACTTGCATAATTCTCACTTATTGAATGCAACTTGAAAACTTGATGGATGGATGGCTTGAATGAAAATATGACCCATATTATTCTCCTTCTTGGATAATGCACACCACTTGCATGTGGACATCCTTTATGGATGATAAAATTTGTGAATTTGAATCCTCTATGCATTAATTATGGCTTTGTTTCCATTAGGAGTCCAAACATGTGGTAAGGGCTTGTTGGGCTTCCTTAGTTCTAGTTCGGCTTAATTGTTTCACATCAGCCCCTCCTTCTTCAAGTAAATTCATCCTCAAATTAGTGTCATCATCACCTCCGAGATCAAAGACCAATTTCCCCCTTTCATTGTTGGCTTTCCTCGCATTGCCTCAAGTTCCCTTCTCAATTCGAATATTCAATTGTTCATGCCACTTCCTCACATATTTATCATTGACCCTACCATCCTTGTGAACTTCTGTAATGAACAAACCAACAACATGACAAGCATCATCAATTTTTTAATGGTATAAAATGTGTCAATTTAGAAAATCCATCATTCACCATAAGAATTGAATCTTTGCCATTGCTTGTCCTTTGACAATCCAACAACACAATCCATCGATTCACCTTGACTAAGATCGATGTGATGGTCAATCCCCCTTAAGGGTTGAAGACCATATGGTACTTCCTTGGGGAAGACATCATCAAATCCCTGCAAATATTTCTTAACAAAACTAGGCAAAGAATGATAAGAAAGTTTTTTCTCTCTCATTTTCATCATCATAGATCTCTCTTTTTTTCTCAACATTTTTTTAGTTCATTTTCCTTTTCACTCTTTTTTTCAATTTTTCCACTCTTTTTTCCACTACTGTTTTCACTATTTTTCTCACCCTATCTTTCTTTTCTCTCTTGCTCCAATTTTTCTCTCAATTTCTTTTGATCCTCACTCACTTGATTTGGAGACAAAGGAGATAACACCACCTTACAGTTTTGGTGCATGAAAGTGAACTTATTATTAAAGCCATCATGGATGGCCTTATTATCATACTGCCACGGCCTCCCCAACAACATGTGGATGGCCTCCATAGATACTGCACCATCTCTCAAACGCCACTCAACCATTAAAGTTGGTAAGGGGTTAGATGTGCTTTATTCACAAGGTTTAATTTAGAAACCAACCTTCAACTAATCACATTACATGTCCGCCACCATCAATAATCAAAGAAGATACTTTACCTTCCACCAAACACCTAGAATGGAAAATATTTTTCCTTTGTCTAGCCTCATGCTCCTTTACTTGACTTCGCAAGAAGCCTCCTCACCATAAGTAAGTCACCTCAGATTGTGACTCCACCACACCATTCATGGCCACCATGGTTCTTTTGGTTGGAATTTGTGAAGCAATATGCCCATGACCGGGACATTTGAAGCACTTGACATCACGACTCCTAGTTGTTGCCTCCATGGGCTTCTTGCTTTGAGAGGTGCTAAAGGCCTCCTTGATAAGTGCACTCTCCTTGCTTGGTCCACCCTCCTTCTCTGGTCTATCCCTCCAAATTGAAGATGGAAACTTGGAAGTTGATGTTGAAGAATATTTCGATTTCCTCCTCTTAAGTTGTTTTTCCACCCTGATTGCTTGTTGCACTGAGTTCTCACGCTCCACGTAACTTTGCAACTCCACCATGTCTTGAATATCTTTGTTTAAGCCATGAAAAATCGTGCCATAGTAGTCTCACAGTCCTCCTGAATGTTTGACCTAAGTAAGGTCAACCCCATCTCCTTGAAATGCTCTTCCACAGTTTTGGTACCTTGGGTGAGCCTTTGTAGTTTGTTGTGTATGTCCCTTTGATAGGAATTTGGGACAAGTGTCTTCCTCATCACAAGCTTCATATCCTCCCAAGTGTCAATTGGATCCTCCATAACTCTCCTTCTATCCTTTTGGAATTGAGTCTACCACACAAGTGCATACTCCTTGAATTCCAAGGATGTCGCCTTCACCTTTTTGCCTTCATTGTAAGTGTTACAATCAAAGACCTGCTCCATTTTGAAGCCCCACTCCAAATTAGCCTCTAGATCATTCATTGCAAGAAAAGAAGGGACTTTGATTTTGACCTCTTCAAGCTTATCATCTTCACGTCTTCTTCCCCTATGGCCTTCCTTCCCCCAGCCTCCTTCCACCATCACTCTCATAGTCACTTGAATCACCATTTCGATGGACTTCAAGTTGCCTTTCATAATCAATCCTTACTTGTTCCATTTGCCTTTGAAGAGCTTGGACTTGAGTATTCACCATAGCTTGTAAGGCTGCTATCCTTGGAGATAGAGGTGGACTATCATCTTGACTTGCCATTTTTGTCACTCTCTCACTTTTTGGTTTTCATTCAAATGTGTTTATGTGTTTCACTCAAGTTCTCCATGAGTTCTTAGTTGAATCAAGCTACCAAGAATTGACCAAAACACCAGAACTTACCGACACAAAAAGTGGCTAAAATATTTGATTTTGATGGGAACCAAATTACTTGACTCTTTTTATGTTTTGACTTTTGGCATTACTCTTTATTTTTGTATATTTTTTTACTTTGAAAAGGAGAATTGAACTTGGAAACTTTGTTGTTGAGTAGAAGAAAATATAAAAAAAACTTCACAACACAGTTCAAACAAGAAAACTGGCGACTTGAGGACACCAATCAAGAAGCTAGCTCCAATGCCACTTGATGACAACATCTTTGGGTAGCTGCCTTTGGTACGGATCTTTTCTTGATTGATATTTGGTTTAGTGTTGTGAAATGAATTTATCATAAGCACAAGCAGAATTGTAAGTATGATAAAAGAATATGGAATAGAATTTAGGTGGTAAGGCACCACAAACAAGGACTTGTTTTATAAGGCAAGGTGAAGTTTGCCACAAGAATTTTGGAAATCTTGATAAGAACAATTTGATCTTGGTTCAACCAAGAACTTAGGAGAACTATGCTCACTAATAATGAATAATTCCAATATAATTCCACTTGTTTATTCCATGAAGCAACACAACGTACATATAGGTGTGGCTGTCCAAACTTGGCTTCCACGAAATACACAAAGAAACATCAAATAAATTGTGTAATTAAGAAACTAAATGATTTATTTGTGGTTGTTCAACATTGGATTCCAGCAAGCCACTTATTCCCACGTTTCCTTGCATGAGGCAAGCCTCACACGACACTAAAGGACTTTACTAAGGCTGGACAACTTAGGATTCTTTCCAGCCCTTATTGCACACGACTACCATGCATGAAACACACACACAATGGCTAGAAGCTAGACTTACTTGGTCATTATGAACTTCCAATGGATTCCCAAGCTAATTACAAAATTTGAACATACTAAAAACACACAAAGATTTTCCTCATGACACACGACAGTCACAAGCAATAATGGACACACCACTCTTCTCTCCCTTTTTTAAATATGGTGGTTACACTTTGAACGCTTGTCTACACATGAAAGTACACGGATTTATTTCACGCAAAGGTGCCTAAACAATGCTAAACCTTGTTATGATAAATTGCAAAAGCCTTTAATGAACTTCACAAAGAATTCATGAGACTTTCAAAACTATGTTTGAAACATATGAATGTTATAGACATTCTAGAAAGTCAAAATAATGCCTTGAAAAATGATATGAATATCTAGAAGTCAAAACCAACAAATGGAAGCTCTAAATGTCTAAAATGTAGTACTATTTAAACTGAGATAATTTCATTAAATCAAAAGTTAAATCTGTGCAAGAGGAATACTCATCAACTAGACGATATTTTGAGTAATCAAAGACATACGAATGATTGAAGATGTTTATGTTACTTAGGCTTTGTTTAGGAGTTATGAGAGAAAAAGAAGGAGAGGGATCAAAGGGTTAGAAGGGGGG
>NW_017727793.1:3636-4179 GCF_001865875.1 Lupinus angustifolius | reverse complement strand
TCCTCCTCCTCATTCTCGTCCTCATCCTCCTCCTCATCCTATCCCTATCCTCACCCTAATCCTAATCCTCTTCATCATCCTCATCCTCCTCCTCATCTTGTCCTAATCCTCACTCTCGTGCTAATCCTATCCTCATCCTCATGCTCATCCTCATCCTCTTCCTCATCCTCATTATCGTCCTCATGCTATTCTCATCCTCCTCCTCATCCTATCATCATCCTCATTTTCGTCCTCATCCTATCCTCATCCTCTTCCTCATCATCATCCTATCCTAATCCTCATCCTATCCTCTTCTTCATTCCCGTCCTCATCCTATCCTCATCCCCTTCCTCATCCTCATCCTATCCTCATTCTCATTCTCGTACTCATCCTTTCCTCCTACTGACCCTCATCCTCCTCCTCATCCTCCTCTTAATCCTATCCTCATTCTCATTCTCGTACTCATCCTTTCCTCCTACTGACCCTCATCCTCCTCCTCATCCTCCTCTTAATCCTATCCTCATTCTCATCCTCCTCCTATCCTCATCCACATCCTCATCCTCA
>NW_017727793.1:2916-3536 GCF_001865875.1 Lupinus angustifolius | reverse complement strand
CTCATCCTCATCCTATCCTCATCCTCATCCTCATCCTCATCCTCATCCTATCCTCATCCTATCCTCATCCTCATCCTCTTCATCATCCTTATTCTACTCCTCATCATATCCTTATCCTCATCCTCGTCCTAATCCACATCCTATCCTCATCCTCATCCTAGCTTCATCCTCTTCCTCATGCTCATCCTCATCCTCTTCCTCTTCCTCATTGTCATTCACGTCCTCATCAAATCCTCATCCTCATCCTTCTCCTCCTCCAATCCTCATTGTCATTCACGTCCTCATCCTATCCTTATCATCATTCTCGTCCTCATCCTCATTCTCGTCCTCATCCTATCTTCATCCTCGTCCTAATCACATCCTACCCTCATCCTCATTCTCGTCCTAAACCTATCCTCATCCTATCCTAACTTCATCCTCTTCCTCATGCTCATCCTCATCGTCCTCATCCTATCCTCATCCTCATCCTATCCTCATCCTCATTCTCGTCCTCATCCTATCGTTATCCTTATCCTCTTCCTCATCCTCTTCCTCATGCATATACTCATCCTCATACTCATCCTCATCCTCTTCCTCATCCTCATCCTCCTCCTCATCCATATACTCATCGTCATCCTCAT
>NW_017727793.1:2583-2816 GCF_001865875.1 Lupinus angustifolius | reverse complement strand
ATCCTTATCCTCATCCTACCCTCTTCCTTATCCTCATCCACTTCCTCATGCTCGTCCTCATTCTCTTCCTCTTCCTCATCCTCATTCTCTTCCTCTTCCTCATCCACATCCTCATTCACGTCCTCATCCTATCGTCATCCTCATCCTCCTCCTCATCCCATCCTCATCCTCATTCTCGTTCTCATCCTATCCTGATCCTCATCCTCATACTCATCCTATCCTCATCCTCATCA
>NW_017727793.1:2152-2483 GCF_001865875.1 Lupinus angustifolius | reverse complement strand
TCCTCATCCTCATCCTCCTCCTCATCCTATCCTCATCCTCATCATCATCCTCATTCTACTCCTATCCTCATTCTCATTCTGGTCCTCATCCAACCCTTATCCTCTTCCTCTTCCTCATGCTCTTCATCATCCTCATTCTACTCCTCATCCTATCCTTATCCTCATTCTCGTCCACATCCTCATTCTCGTCCTCATCCTATCCTCATCCTCGTCCTAATCCACATCCTCATTCTCGTCCTAAACCTATCCTCATCCTCATCCTAACTTCATCCTCTTCCTCATGCTCATCCTCATCCTCTTCCTCTTCCTCATTGTCATTCACGTCCTCATC
>NW_017727793.1:927-2052 GCF_001865875.1 Lupinus angustifolius | reverse complement strand
AGGATGAGGAGGAGGATGAGGAAGAGGAAAGGATGAGGACGATAATGAGAATGAGGATAGGATGAGGATGAGGAAGAGGATAGGATCAACACGAGAATGAGAATGAGCTTAGCATGAGGATGAGGATGAGGATAGGATGAGGAGAGGATGAGGAGGAGGATGAGGATGAGAATGAGGATCAGGATAGGATCAGGACGAGGATGAGGATAGGATGAGGATTAGGATGAGAATATGATGAGGTTGAGGAAGTGGATTAGGATGAGGATGAGGATGAGGATGAGGATGAGAATAAGGATGAGGATGAGTATAGGATGCGAATGAGAACGAGGATGAGGATAGGAGGATGAGGATAGGAAGAGGATGAAGATAGGTCGAGAATGAGAAGGAGGATAGGATGAGGAAGAGGATGAGGATGAGGATAGGATGAGGACGAGAATGAGGTTCAGGATAGGATGAGGACGAGGATGAGAATGAAGATGAGAATGTGGAAGAGGATGAGGATGAGGATGAGCAACAGGAGGAGGAGGAGGATGAAGATAAGAGGAGGACGAGAATGAGAATGAGGATGAGGATGAGGATTAGGATGAAAGATGAGGATGAGGATAAGGATAGGATCGGGATGAGGATGAGGAAGAGGATAGGATGAGGATGAGGAGGAGGATATGGATGAGGATAAGGATGAGGAAGACGATGAGGATGAGGATGAGGATGAGGACGCGGTTAGGATGAGGATGAGGATGAGGATGAGGATGAGAATGAGGATGGATGAGGAGGAGGATATGGATGAGGATAAGGATGAGGAAGACGATGAGGATGAGGATGAGGATGAGGACGCGGTTAGGATGAGGATGAGGATGAGGATGAGGATGAGAATAGGAGGAGGATGTGAATGAGGATAAGATTAAGAGGAGGATGAGGATGAGGAAGAGGAAGAGGACGTGAATTAGGATGAGGATGAGAATATGGAAGAGGATGAGGATGAGGATGAGGTAGAGGATGAGGATGAGGAGGAGGATGAGGATGAGGATGAGGATGAGGACGAGCATGAGGATGAGGACGAGGATGAGGATAGGATTAGCACGAGAATGAGGATGAGGATAGGATGTGGATTAGGACGAGGATGAG
>NW_017727793.1:450-827 GCF_001865875.1 Lupinus angustifolius | reverse complement strand
TGAGGATAGGATGGGGATGAGGAAGAGGATGAGGATGAGGATAGGATGAGGACGTGAATGAGGATAAGGATAGGATGAGGACGAAGATGAGTATGAGGATAGGATTAGGACGATAATGAGGATGAGAATATGATGTGAATTAGGACGAGGATGAGGATAGGATGAGGACGAGAATGAGGATGAGGGTAGGATTTTTGGACGATAATGAGGATGAGGATAGGATTTTTGGACGAGGATGAGAATAGGATGTGGATTAGGACGTGGATGAGGATAGGATGAGGATGAGAATGAGGATGAGGATAGGATGAGGACGAGAATTAGGATGAGGATAGGATGAGGATAGGATGAGGAGTAGAATGATGATGAGGAAGAGGATG
>NW_017727793.1:0-350 GCF_001865875.1 Lupinus angustifolius | reverse complement strand
AGGATGAGGAGGAGGTTGAGGATGAGGATAGGATGAGGACGATAATGAGGATGAGGATAGGATGAGGACGAGGATGAGGATTGGATTAGGATGAGAATAGGATTAGGATGAGGAAGTGGATTAGGATGAGGATAAGGATGGGGATGAGGAAGAGGAGGAAGAAGAGGAAGAGGATGAGGATAGGATTAGGATGAGGATGAAGATGACGAAGAGGATAAGGATGAGGATGTGGATGAGGATGAGGATGATGATGAGGATGAGGATGAGGATGAGGATGAGGATAGGATGAAAATGAACATGTGGAAGAGGATGAGAATGAGGATGAGGAGGAGAATGTGGAAGAGGATGAG
>NW_017727792.1:0-33624 GCF_001865875.1 Lupinus angustifolius | reverse complement strand
ATGAAAACCAAAAATGAAGAACATGTGAAACCCTAGCAGAACAAAAGAGGAGAAAACATAATTCTAAAATGAGTGAATGTAGAGAGTGAGAGTGGAATTCGGGTTCCCTCTTTTACAAAGAGTCAAACCGAAATGGGCCCAAAACTAAAACCGAATTTACAAATAAAAACTCCCAAAATAAAAATACAATCTTTACTTCAACACATATCCTCCACTTCCATAATGCCGAAAATGCCATTGGTGCCAAATATAATCTGAAAATGATAATAGATTTAATCAAACTAAATAATCCCAAATTAACTCATTTTAGGAAAACTAGTCTAATAAAGTTTAAAACACTAAACCATGTGAACCAAAGTCCATTAGGCACCAAGAATCACCAATCATGCTAAATTAAGGTTATGAATAGTGTGTAATATATTGTTCATCGTAAATTATGTTTTCTTAACTTCTCACTTTTGCATGGCGGTGTGTTATAATGAACTAACATTTGTGTTATATATATATATATATATATATATATTAGGTACTTGTATGAAAATTTTATTAAGGTAAATAAGAAAAATGTGATGTTCATATCCCCACACCTTACAGCTTTGATGTCGCACAAAAAAATGAGATTGAGGAAAAAACATAACGAATTACAAATAATCTCATCTATCATAAAGAAGATGCAGATTTATTTCTTGCACCTTTTAATATCGGGTGACAAAAATCATCTCGTATATAGGTATTGACAAAAATCATCTCAAACAATCATATGTGTAATGGCCAACTAATGTTATACTTATATGTTTACTTCATTTTAATTGTAGACCCCTTGCCAAACAAACGAGGTATATTGCGTCTATTACATGCTGAAATTCATGAAGGAGATCATTCAGTTTGTTGACAAATCATATATAGATGACCAAGTCAACCAGATAGAGAACAATGGTCAAAGTTTGTACTTAGTTTAGTTTTGCACAGATTGTAGCTTAGGGAATTCAATTAATATTCAATGTAATGTATATGATTTGGTCTATGTAATATATGATTATGTAAATAGCGTAATTAATATTCAATATATAAATTCAGTTGAAATTTAGTTGTGTTCATAGAGTTGTCATTTGGTGTTTCTGTATGCATTCATTTTGTTGTTGTGTTCTGTTTCTGTATGCATCATGATATTTTCGGTTGTGTGCATAACTTTGTAGAGTTAGGAATAATGGTCTTCAATAGCGCTTTTGTATTGCACTGTTGTTATATCCATACAACAACATTTTTTTAACAATGCGCTGTTGATTACGTTGAATTCAACAACGCATTCTCAAAAAAACGTTGTTGCTTTCGTTGAATTCAACAGCGCATGAACAAAAAAACGATGTTGAATACTTATCTCTCATTCATACTCTTTTAGCTATACAACAACGCATACGGTAAGAAGCATTGTCGATATGATCAAAACTATTTCCTCTGCACTTAATCGCTTAACACAGTGCTTAATCGATTAATTGTTTGAATGTTATTTATTGCCATTATTAATTGTTCTATATATTTAATTAATTGTCATTAATTCAATGTCATAACGTAATTACTAATTTTAATTTCATTAAAAAAATGAATTAGTAAAAGAATTAGTATATCTTCCACAACATTTCCTTAAGATTGCATTGTGGAACACCTACCTTCATATTTGAATGGGGAGTTTTTACACAGCGTTTCCTTTAGGCTGCGCTGTTGATTAGGTATCATTGACAGCGCCTTCTTCATTATGCGCTGTTGAAGATATTATCAGATCTTAAAAAATTAAAATGTCTCCGCATTCTCACACATTCATCAACAATCCCAACACTCATTTACTCAGCAGTGAAACGCATTTACTCTCAAAATCGATCTTGAAAATCATTCAACCTCATCACCAATTACTCATTCAACACCAAAAATCATTACCTCATTCAACACAAAAATTATTCAACACTGATTTCGAAAATCCTTCATTCGTTTAACCACAAAATCATCATTCATGCATTCAACACCGAATTGAAAGTGATTTTTTCTTATAGTTATTTGCCTTTTTAATTACATTATATTTAGCTTGTATTGAGTTATAAATATTTTCCTTATAAATGAGTGAAAGTGATTTCACTTATTTAGCTTGTATTGAGTTGGGGTTTTCGACTCATTTAGCTTATATTATGTGTTAGGGTTCTGATCATAATAATGCATTTGCTCTGCTTGGTGAGCTTAACTCCAAGATTTAGGGATTTATGCTCATTATTTATTTGTTAATAGAAAATGGACCGAAGATGGATGAGTGCCAATGGATTGACGAAGGAGTATGAAGAAGGAGTGAAATCATTTGTTAGGTTTGCAATTGGTAATGCTAAAACCCTAATAAAATTTGATGTCCTTGCTTAAGATGTTGTTACTCAAACCGAATTACTCCAAATGAGTTAAAAGATCATTTAGTATGTCATGATATTGATCAAAGTTACACATGTTGGACAAGACATGGTGGGACGAGAGACATTTTGGATTATGATGATGAGATGCATATGAAAGACAAATACACACAAATGCGTATGAAGAGATTATTTCGAGGAAATGGCAAACATTGTCGAAGAGGATCTTCTGGATTGTCCTGAGATGTTTCAGCGATTGATAAGTGATGTTGAGAAACCATTATATGATGGTTGTACTAAATTCACAAGATTGACAGCGATGTCAAGGTTGTAAAGCTGAAATCTGTTAATGGATGGACTGATAAGAGTTTCACCGACTTGCTTGCACTTTTGAAAGATATGTTGCCGGAAGATAATGTGCTCCCTTGTCGAACCTATGATGCAAAACAAATGTTATGCTCCATAGGCATGGACTACACTAGGATACATTCTTGTGACAATGATTGCATCTTATTTGTTAATGAGTATGCTTCATTAATGTTTTGTCCAAAATGTAATGCACCACAATATAAGAAGGAATACTCAATTCCCAAAAAGGTTGTATGGTATTTTCCCATCAAATCAATATTCAAATGTATGTTTAGCAATGCCAAAGATGTAAAGAAGTTGACATGGCATGATAAAGAAAGGATTAAAGATGGCAAACTTCGGCATTTTACAGATTCTTCTCAATGGAGAAAAATTGATCACGACTATCCTAGTTTTGGTCTAGTTGAGATGTGTATATGCTTATTGATTATGTTTATACTTAAATAGATGTGTTAGTTCATGATTAAAATGAAGAAATATTCTTTTATACATCTCATATGATAGAAATCTAGATCATAAAAACTTGAAAAACAATTTTTGAAACTTTCTATCATAGTGTTTTTTATTGAACCACATATGTTTAGACCAACATCCCTTCAAAACTTTTGTGAAAATGGATTGTGTGAAAAAAAGGGCTGTTTTGGTAAAAGTGAAACATTTTCAAAATGCTTCAACTAAAAATAATGAGATATGTTGAAAACATGAGTAAAAATTCAAAGTTATGAATTTCTTTGCAAAAAATTTCAAATATCAACACTTTGAAATCTCATGTTGGTCGAACACTATAAATGAAAATTGGCATGAAACTTGTTCAAAAACCACCAACAATAGAAACATCAGTTTACTTATTTTGAAACTTGTACACTTTTCAATGAGACATCAATTTTTTTTGTTTACTTTGACCTTAAGGAATTCGGCCATGAATATTCTCAAAGTAACAAATTTGAAGCAAAAATGAAAACTAAAATGCATGCTCTAAACAAATTCTCATATTGATTTCTATGAGTAACTCCTTGGATTGGAAAAAAATATTTTGTTGGAATTAATTTTGTAAGAGTTCATCAAGAAGAGGAAAGGAAATAACTAATGAAGAGAAGAGCACCAAATTTGCTTCCAAGGATACCAAGAAAAAGTTCAAGAAAATAACTCTAAAAAGTGCAACCAATATGGAGAAGATTGTCAACTTGGATGAGGATGAGTTTGGAGGCTTCACTTTCATAGTGGAGAGGTACGGTTGGCAAAAGCTTGCTCAATCCTAAAAGATGTTCTTATTGGATGTGGTAAAACAATTATATGCCAACTTCATTGTTTCAAGTGAGGCAAGGATGAATCAATATATATGGGTGAATGAGATCCAAGTCTACTATGACAAGTACATAATAAATGACTACTTGGGAAACCCATGGACTCCATCATCATCAAATGATCATGACTTGTGCACCTATCAATTGAAGTTAAGTGCTGCCTATTCGGGGGAAGGTGAAGGACATGATGAAGCATTTGTTAGAAAAAGCCCATGCTTGGAAGGCTTGGAGCTCAACCAAAGTGGGCAAATTTTCAGATTTTGTATGATCGAAATGTCACAAATTTGGACCATTTTTGTGATGTCCAACATATGGCCTTCCTCACATGTCTATGATTTGCCAATCCCCAATGCAAAACACATCAGTTCTATTTATGATGAAGACTCCATTGATATTGCTGCAGTCATCTCTATTGCTATTCATGATTACATCACGAGGGGAGTTCTTTCAATGATTCGGCCTTCATTGATCACTGACCTTTGCAAGTATCAACTTGTACCTGGGACTTACTAGGAGGTCACGACCTTGAAGACTGAAATCAATGCATCATATGTAAGCACTTACTGCAAGGAGAAAAGCATCTCACAAGCTCTGGCTTACTTAGGAAAAAATTGGCAATTTGGACCAAGATCAACAAATTACTCATGGGAGGACAATGACCTCCAAGCTAGACGCCATCATACAAGAGCAACAAATGCAAAACCTACAACAAAAGGCATGTTATTTAGGCATCAAAGGGATCTACAAGAGCTTGCATAATATCTTTGGAAAAAGATCCAGCTTCAAAGGAGGATCCTATGAGGAATTTGTGGCAAGCACTAAGTGGCCCGAGGGAAGATCACAAGACACAAGTTAGGAGAAAGAGAAGGAGGAAGATGAAGATTGAGAAAGCTCTTTCCAGTTTTCTCTTTTTCCATACATGCATTTCTAAGTTAATTATCTTTATTTTGCATTTTGAATATTTAATATTATGTTTTAAGTTGCTACTATGTTTTAAGTTGCTACTATGTTTTTAAATTATGTTATATGTTATTTTTCTTTAAGAAAATTTCATAGGCATCGAACATCTCCTTAAAACCAAATTTTCCATTGGCTTGAGGACAAGCCATCATTTATAGAGGGGGAATATGGTTTAATGATTATGAAATTTTTAAAAAAATAAAGTTAATTGTGTATATAAGATTGTATAATTATTTAAAAAGTAATTTGATTGTCCTTAAAACTCAAAAAAAATTCAAAACCGAAATCAAAGTGGCTAAATGAAAAAAAAAAAATTGTGGCATGATTAGAAATTGCTAAGCATATCTTGACTTATGCTTTTATTGAACAAAATGAGATATAGGCTATACTTTTTGTGAAAACATCACATAATATCATAACTTGAATTATTTTTTGCAAATGGAATTTAAATTTGTGTAACATAATCTTTGCAAACATTTTTTAAATCAAGAAATGTAAATCCAAACAAAGTGAGGGAGTGAGCCAAACACGTGAGGATCAAAGTTAAATCACCATTTGATTTGTCTAATAAACTTGTTTAAGTCTTTAAATCTCTTAATTGCATAAAATTGATAGGAAGTGATCAAGGCATGTTATTTCTTTAGTTGAACCAAATGGCCAAAAAGTCTAGCAAAAAATTAGGATTATCCTTTGATAAGCCCCTTTGTGCCAAACAAAGTAAAACATTTTTTTTTCAAATTATCGCATAAAACCGAAATTGAAAACAATGTTCAAAGAGAACATTAATTTTTTGAAAAGGGTGTTTGAAAGAATCAAATTGGGGGAAGAAATTGGTGGACTTGGCTTCTAAGCTTCTTAAAAAGAAAAAGAAATTTTTTTCTCAATCTCTTTACATAAACAACAAAAAAGTTATAATAGAAAGTGAAAAACAAAAGGAGATTGAGAAATACAAAGAAAAGTAAAAAAGAAGCCAAAGTTCAAAAGCTAAGAGGTTTTGGAAAAGAAAATTATAGAAAAAAGTAGAGTGAAGTGCGTCATTGAGAAAAAAATTCAAAATGCTCTCTTTTTACTTGAACTTAACTTGATTATATAGAAAAACCATGATTTTCCAAACCAAGCCTCATTACAACCGAAAACAAGACCTTAGTGATCCTTGATTGATTATGCAATTTAAGAGAATAGGTGAGACAAAGAACAAGTTCAAATTACTACAATCAAATGGCTGAAAATTTGAGTGAAACACTTACCCCTTTAAAGTTCCAATTTTGCTTAGGTAAATTGTTGCACATTTTTAATGAACAAAAACATACATTTCATGTTTGAAGCATTATGTGTAAAAAATTCACAAATCATGAAAAATCTCATTAAAAACATTTTTTGATCATGCCTAAGCAAATTTGAAATCATGATAATCATATCTTAAAAATTAGCCAAATTTTGATTTTGGATGTTCCTTACCATTTGTTTGAGGACAAACAAAGTCTTAATTTGGGGGGAGTTGATAAGTGCCAAAAATCCCTAAATTTCATACCCTTTTTATGACACTTATCCTTGGCAAAATTGAGAAAACCAACTTAATTCAACATTTTTTGGATAAAATATCACAATCTTGTATATATGCTCTGTGTATTTCCTTTTGATTATATTTTGTAGGATTTAGGTGGAAAAGAGAAGAATTAATCAAGTGCAAATAAAATGCTCAAAGAGGCCAAAATGATCTTGACGTGACAAACTATGTGCTTAGCCTTAAGCATGACTCAACAAGACTTGGCCTATGTGGAAAAATATAGAGTCAACTTCAAGCTGCTCACTAAGAAGCTTAGCTTGGACCAAGCCCACACCTAGCTGGCCTAGACACCAACATAGCATGGTCAGACCCAACCTGGCACGGTCAAAACACAAGCCTAGAACAAGCCAACCTGCTCAAGCAGATAGCTTAGAAGAGCACGTGGACCACCCAGCTCTGAACCACATTCCTGACCAGATCAGTAAGCACCAGGCCACATCACCATCAGCAAGGTCAAAGTTGCTCAAGTAGGCAGCTTAGCGTTGGTGACAACCTCAAGGGGGTTGCCTTAGAATTAGGATCGTTTTAGCTTGAAGTCTTGAACTTTTTAAATTGTAATTCGGTTTTGGTGAATTACGGGAAATTTGGGGTGTTTTTGGTGAGGGAAATGGAAAAGATTAGAAGAGGGAAGTGCCACAAGCAAGAATGCTTGATAAGCTAGTGTTATTCGCCACAAGCTAGGAATCTTGATAAGAATTCATCAATGGTGGCCACAACCAACAATTGAGGTTTTTAGGAGAATTCTGTCAACTAAAATAAACACAAGGTTTTCTCCAAATTAAACTTGCTTTATTAATGAATAAGCCAAAGCTATAAATAGGCAATTTGCCTTGGCTGAAACAAACTAAAGATAATTATAAATATAAAATCCTAGTTATCTTTGAATACTAAAAGATAATATCCTATTTAATCAAATCTGAAATACAAACGAAAATCCTAACTAATCCTAAGATAATGTGAAGATAATGAAATTTAAAATCCTAAGTTATCATATAGATAAGATCTAATCCAATCTGGTTGTTTTGTTGAAAATATAATGTTTGCCTAAGTTGTTGGTCAAAACAAATCTATCTTTACATGAATCTTTGATTATAGCTGCAAAACCTCTTAACTTTATCTCCTTTGACTTAGTTAATTTATTCCTTGCCTTATCTCCTTGTTGAATTGAGATTATCCTTAGAGATAGAGTCCTAGCTGAACCCTCTTGTCCTTCCTAGCTTGAGTCGTGCCATGTCTTATCCTTGGCCTTGTTCAAGAGTTGTAGCCGTGAGCGAATGATGCACCTAGCCATGTTACCTTGTCCTAGCCGTGCATAGATGAATTAAATAATAAAATACTTTGATACAAATAAAATCCCAACCCCATCTGACATGAATTAAATAATAACATACTTTGATATTAAATACAGAACTCCTAAGACATAATTAAATCCTAAGACTACCCATGAGAATAAATTCTCATTTATTACTTAAGCAGATAAATAAATAAACTAAAAACTATCACAATATCCTTCCAAGAATATGAACTCCAAGTGGCTCTCCAAATTTTAAGACTGTGCTCCAAAAATCATAGGTTGCCCATTTGGTTTACATTAGCGGTGCCACATAAGAGCTTGGCGGTGTGCACCTAACAACTTGGTCAAGTTGACTTAGCCACCAAGCAACCACGACCTCACTCCAAGTAGCCTCCATAGGCTTTTCAGAGGTAGCTCACAATAGTTGGGCCAGTAGATCATAACTAGCTTGGATGACTCAGCCCCAAGCAGGTGACTAAGTTTCTTGGCCATGACCAAACCCTTGCTAAAGGGTTTGATTAGCAGCTATGCAGTCAAGGAGAGGAGCTTGGCGGTTGGAAGACCCTCCTATAAATAGGAGGCACCTCAAAGGCAAAATACATTCACATTTTCATCAATACATACTCCACATTCCACTTCTCTCTAGAATATGAAATTCTCTCTTCTTCTACACTTTCTTCTTTGTAATTCTTGGAGGATTTCTTCTCCAAAGTAGTTTAGGTAAGTTTATTTTGTATTTTCTCCTTAATTCAAGAGGAGAAGGAGTAATCAAATGAGATGTAAAAATTCATATTACAATCTCATTTGTGCCTGGTAAAGTATCTTAAATCATTGAATTAAGATGGCTAATGCTCCTAAACATTAGTTGAATTTTGGCTCACTAATATTTCTTCTAATTTCTTGTTTCATTATATTGAATCATGTTAAAGTTATTACTTTGGCAATTTCAATTCTTTAGGAAGTGCTTAATGCGGTTTTAGTTTGATCACCTAAAACTTGATTTCAAGATCCAAAATGCTTCTTTTAAAGTCTTGACAAATGACCTAAAAAGTAGGAATACACCTTAGTTCATTTTCCAAATCGAAGCATCCATTTTAAACAACTTGTAATCAAGGCTAATCAATGTTTATGGAGCCTGAAATAAGGCATGACAATTTATTTCGTCGAGTGGCAATTTTCTATTAATTAGTGTATTTTGTAAGGTTTAAAAATCACTTTTTCTCGTCGGGGGACTGGGGGAAATTTTATGAACTGATGTGTTGAATAACTAAAGTATACCATATAACTTTGATAAATATTTTTCATAGAAACATGTTAAAAATATTTCCATCATTCAAACTAAATTTTCTCCTCAAGGATTTGTGCATAATAAGTTGTTTATGTTTATTTATGTTTACTTGTTCAAAGTCCATAAACAAAATCAAACCAAAAATATGTTCAAACTTTATTAGTAATATAACATTTTTATAATAATGTTCTATTAGGCAATTCCTTGTTGTTCAACATAACACTATACTATACTACAATTGAATCTTGAAAGAGATGCAAATGTAAAATAATAAAATGTTAACTAATAAATTTTATTTGTTGACAAAGAAAGAAACATTGAATCAAAGTGCAATTTAATTCATAAATTGTATCTTTGTGAAAAGGAAAAATAACAGTTAAAATGAGTGATCTAAATACTAACTTTTATTTTCTGTCATTTATTTTTCGTAACTAGCATTTATTTTCTTTCATTTAAATTCTGCAATTAACATTTATTTATTGATTTATTTATTTATTCTTTACCAACCTTCCAGAAGGAAGTAGTTCGGTTCATAAAGGAAAACGATAATAAATATCACTCATTATCACTTGTGTTAAATTTCTATATTCATACCATTATAATAGCGTTGTAATTTATTCTAACAAAGCCGAGATGATATGACATTGTCAATAATTCAATAAAGCTAAGTTTTTTATTAAAGGAACATTCTTGAAAACATTATACTGACGTTGGAATTTATTCCAACAAAGCTGAGATGGCGAGCAAAGAATCAACATGTCATTAAATAAATCAATCAGAAATTTGCCTCAATAAGTAGCAAGAAAACTCTTTCAACAATAGGCCAGGATAAAAAGATGAGCCATTTGTTCTAGCATCACAAGCTAAACAAGTATTCTATTTTAGTAACCTAGTTGATATGAAATGGTCCATTGTTCTTTTAACTAAAAAAATAATCGTCAATAATATTGATGACCAAGAATATGAAGATATTGATGAAGATGATCCTTGTTGGGACATATCAGTCGCGTGAGAGCGGATCAACTACGAATGATGATTTATATATAAGAGATGATCACGATGAAGGGCTTTGTGTAAATCAATATGTTCCTCCAAACAAGGATGGCCTTACATGCCAAAAAAAATCAAAGAAAATGAAAAAAGTAGATGCAAGTAGTCTTTGTATAATTATAGCTTAATTTTGATTATTTGTAATTTGTATAATTTTGTTTCTTTGTAATTTGTGTCAAATTTTTATTTGTAATTATGTACTTTGTCAAAACATAATTGCAATGATATTCATTGTTTGTATTATGTATTGTATTGATGTTAATAAAACAAACTTCTGGCCTGTATTAATGTGTCGGTGTTGTTCAGAATGTATAAATGTCTTTGTTGTTGAGAATGTCTGTTCTGCTAATAAATGTATATGCAGATATTAATTTATATAAATCAACATCAAATTCTAGGGGAAACCCTGACATGCGCTGTTGTAAACGATAAATACAATATCACTTTTTATAGACAGCGATGTTGTACATTCTTAATACAACAACGCTTTGTGTGTGTTATGCTGTTGTATTAATGTGTTGTTTGAGAATATTTATGAATAATAAAAAAACGCTTTTCTATTATTGCACTGTTATATATATGTATGAACTACAACATGCAACAATAAGCGCTGTTAATAAGACCTATAAAAGGCATTGTTTATGTAACATATATATGACAGCGCTTTGTGGACGATGCGTTGTTGTATTTGTGCACTATATGATAACGCTTTTCGTGTGATATGATGTGGTATATATTCCATACAAAAGCGTTTGAGAAGCGCTGTTAATGATGACAATATACTACTGCGGTCAAATAGAAAGTACATGAAAACATTGTTATACATCTAAAATAATCGTTGTTGAATGGCAACTCTAGCGTAGTGATGGTTTTTATAAGATTATATATGAGTCAAGCTGAATAGTTCACAAACTTCAGTCGATCCTAATTCGAGCTACAAACATAGCTCGTTTCAAACCTGAGTCGAGTTTCGAGTCGAGCATATCCTTATCGAGTCGAGCCTTAGTCCGACTCATTTCCAGTCCTATTTGTAATGATTAAATATAAATAATGTTAAACTACTAGTACATAATCCAACAATTTCCCACTTGAAATTGAGCTTAATCTGTATATCTAATATCACATATAGTAAGCATATCTAGCAATAAATCATTATGACCTAAATATCAAGAATGACCTTGTTCCAACATAACATAATTGTTAGGTGTGAAAATTACCATAATTCATATGGCTAATTTAACATATTTTGATTCTAAATACTAACTTTACGCTTCCACATTTGGAAAATTAATAAATTATTGCACTAATCTTATGAATTAAGTTTCCATGACATTTAACATATTAAAGGAGCAAAAATGAACACAAATGGATGTGAAAAAGCCAAAAATCAACTAAGGCCACAATCAGGTGACCTGCGCCCAACAAAGGACCTGCACGAAGCACAATTGCGTTGAGAAAAGAAGATGTGCCTAACACAGCTTGACTAGGTGAAGAGTCGATTCAGACGAAGAGTTGTGCTCAACGCACCTCCCATACACTCATTGAAAATGAAAAATATGAGATTGATAAAAGCGGATCGAAGAAGCTTATAAAAAAAAAATCTGATTTTTAGTTTTAGATGTAAATTAGAATGATTTCAAATTCACTTAGTTCTTAGGCTAGTATAGGCTGGAAACAAGATGTAAACAAGAGGGAGAATGATTGATGGAGTTGATGTATGCTCATGGAGAAGTTATTCCTTCTCTTTGGGTTGTGTTTTTCTTCGTCTTTCTTTGCTTAGTTTTGTATGTAAATGCTTAGCTTAGTTTCTTCTTTATCGGGATTGATTGTAATATTCATTTGACGTATACATTTGGCATTTATATATGTTAATTGAGGTATTTATTTTTGAGTTGTCTTTGTTGTGCTTAATGCTTATTTGATGAATGGCGATTCTTCTTTTATGAATTTGGATGTTGAACTCATGAATAATTCGAGTTCCATAGCCCAAACTAGAAACTAATCTTTTTAGTCTAATTCTAGATGTAGTTTTATGCTTAATTGCCACTTGCGTGCACGTGTTAATATGATTTCTAGACATAGATTCATATGAGCATGGAATAACTCTCAAACTTGTTAACATAGACTACTAGACATAAAAGTATTCTATACATAGAGCTATTTTAATAAGCTATTAATTTGACAAAGACATTGACAATTAATACAATTGAGGTGTCGCAGTTAACTCAACTTCACATGCATATATTACTAGACAAAGATGTATGTTATGTGGGTCATAATTCTTAATCTTGTGTGTAAAGTTATCAGACATAGAGTTTTATTGCATAAATCAATAAATTGACTAAGACATTAGCTTTTAGTAATCTTGAAGGCCCTTATTGTGTAAGAGTGTTTCCTAATTTATTTGTGTGATCAATTCTAGGGTATATGAATAATGAATAGTGAAAATCAATCCCACATTTAAAGTCCAACAATATTATATCATAATTAGTTTACATTTAATCAATACAAACCAATCCAAAATCCTTTGAAAACCAACTCAGAATAGTATTTTATTTGTTGAAAAGCTAGAACTAAGAAAATACTTGTTGATACGATAACTTCTTTCCCTATACTTATTTGTGACACTGTTTGGTTATTTCTATACTAATTTGCCGATTAATAATAACTTGTAACAATTATATTTTGTATGATTTGTCCCTTTGTTCATATATCTGATTGAGCTCAAGGCATGGACGTGTCATCCTTGTACTTCCAATTTATGTTCCTTAATACCTAAGATACTTTTAGGAAATAAATATATCATATTTACCCTTACTGAGTATGACCATGCATTTCAAAGTCTTACTTTATTAAGTGACTACAAATATTTACTTTGTTATAGGAGGAACTGTTAGATAGTTTTTATAATTCAGTTAGTTTAGTTACAATCTTTTCTATTTATAGAAAGTTAATTAGTTGCTTTGTCTTATAAAAGGAAAGTTAGTTAGTATAAGAATTTATGTGATTCAATTCATTCCTCCTTACACATTTATTCATAGCATTAAATATACTTCTTTCTTTCTTCAGCATATTCTTTTCTTCTACATATTCCTTTCTTGTTCTTTTCTTTCTAGCCAAGTACACACTCATTGCTTGGTTACACACTCATTTGCTTGATTATATGACTATTCACAACAGGGACAAATCCTATCTATATCTCTCACATTCTTCTAGATAATTTACGTTATACCCAAATATCACCTTTCTAATCACCCTATTATAATGTTTAATGACATTAAAATATATAATACTCATGTAGGATTGCAATGAATTTCCATGAAAGGACTAATATATATGCCATTATCACATTCAGAATTGTTTATGATACTTACCTATCCATCCATGCAACATTCTCTTGGTGAGCAAGTATTGTGTGAAGACAATATTTAATAGAGTAAATTACACTGACACCCCCTAAGTTTTAGTGAAATTACACAAACTATCTCTTACTTTTTTACGCCTACACAAACCTCCCCTAATTTTTATACTTTCATTACACTAACCACCTCTGCATAAGAAATAAGTGTAATCTTGTAAACAAAAAATGTGATAAATGCAATTAAGTTAAACAAAACATGATATATTGTGGAGACAAGTCCAAATAATATGTGAGTCAATATTTCTTTATTATTTTTGGTTCGTTACACTATATTATAAGAGCGATTTAAATAATATTTCTTTAGAATTGTTGATGAATTTTGTAACAAAAAATAATAAAGATACATTGATTTGTATATTATTTAGACTTTTCTACACAATATATTATATTTTGTTTAACTTAATTGCATTTATCACATTTTTTGTTTAAAAGATTACACTTACTTCTTATGCAGGGGTGATCAATGTAATGAAAGTATAAAAACTAGGGGATATTTGTGTAGGTGTAGAAAAGTGAAGAGTGGTTTGTATAATTTTACTAAAACTCAGGAGATATTACTGTAATTTACTCTATTTAATATATATGTACCCGTAAGAAGAGTTAACATCTCATGTTCGTGATTTGTGATATATAGATCATCAATTACTCATACACTACTCTTAATATTGCTTAAATAATATTTTGTAGCATCTCACTATCAAGTCTACTACTTCACATTCTACAAATTAATATATACTGATCTATAGACATTAATATTCTTTATAAAATATTAAATTAAAATGCCTTTATTTATTAATAATAATATGATGATACATAATATATTCTGAATATATTTATTCTATGTTTATACACTCATAATCTCCAACTAAAACTAGAGCCAATCAGACATAAGTTTAATCCCAATTGCTTTAGTATATATGACTCTCATGCTTTTGTTCTGGAAAAAGTTTTAATCAAGGGATCAACAACATTGTTATCAGTGTGCACTTTGCATATTTTATTGTCTCCTCTATCAAATATCTCCGGAATAAGATGAAATCATTTATATATATATATATATATGAAAAAATTGATATTTTATGTTGGCTTTCTCTACAGTAGATTTTGTACCATTTATCTAAGACATTTAATTATAAGAAAATAGCACTTATAGTTTATAATTATTTTGCCAATCACAAGTTTTTATAGCATATGAAGTAATAAAAAAAATGTGAGACACCTAATGTTTATTCAAATGTGACTTCTCCTTGATTTATCAGTGTAGATGGGGATGGAGAGTAAATGCTGCATTTTGTGAGATCTACACATCTTAATTATTGGGATGGTTAGGATTCTTGCAATGCAATTACTGGTTAGAAGCCAACTTCTTCAGCTAGTGAAATGTAAAAAAGTGAGGTTGATGAATATTCTCCATTTGCTCACATAAGCATGTGAGTCAATCTTTAATTAGGCAGACATAAGCATCATGTGAGATTCGAACAGAAAATAAGGCATATAAATATTTTTTAAATATATTATGGGTTCTATTGGGAATGGAATGGGTCCTATATGGTGTTCCAAATAACGGTGAGAAAATGCATCTTATCAGAAAGTGCATAATAAAGGGGTTCCTTTCCATTGATAGAGATAGAAATGTACAAAAAATAAAGAGAAAAACTTTATGATAAAAGAGTTTTATCGTTTAGATGCAATGTAATAATATTTTTACCTTTAAAAATAAAGATAAAATCAATAACTCACCTCTCGATTATATGAGATGATTCTTTTCCATAATAAAATCTGGCTATGATCATCTCAATTGTTGGAGAGTCCACACGATACATAACATTAAAAAAGAATTAATCATTCAGATCTTTTAATTTTTTTAATTAAATAAGTTAAAATTTAAAAATTTATTGATACTCTCACATTTCAATTCTGGAGTATCTAATACTAAAACTCTTACCCAACAAAGATAGGTAAATGAAAGTAAATTAAGTGTGATCCCATGAGCTGTTCCATGACCCCCATGTCCTTTTAGATTCTATAAGTGCTAACAAAATGGACAGTCCCATTGAAATAATAAGCAATGAAATTACATACATAGTAAATACAACCATATACTTACGTAGTTGATTCAAAAAGCTTGTTTGGTTAATTAAAGAGTGATGCTTTAACAAAGTGTACGGAAGGGTAAGGCCAAAGCTTTACATGGGTACTACTTCTATGCCAGTTTCATATGTGCTGTCTCTTGGTCTTGGATGCATGCTTTGATTTTTATTATCTCATTTTCTATTTGTACGCGTCATTCCCAATTTTTGTCAACTAACCATGTCTTATGTTAATTTTCCAAATCAAATTTTGCATCTAAGAAGAGAAGTGAAGAAGAACAAGAAGATTATGGGTGCAATGTTTTAAATCCGGGTTTATTAAGGAAGTTGTAATATGAGGTTTTAGTAGGCTCTAAAACCGTATCGTAATCTTAGTTGTGGTTATATTTGTTGAAGTTTCTTACAGAAATTCACAATTTTAACAAACACAATGATACATGGCTGTTACTATATAACCCGGATATAGGTTAGAAAATGCTATACTCAAATTAGTTTTACGAATTGAATTCCATAACCGTAATTATGATCATAATATTATAGGTTGGCATTCTTTCCAATCCCATTATTATCATATCAACTATATTTGCTAGTATTTTTTTACAATTTCAATAAAGACAAAGTAACTATAACCCCATTTAAAACACTATTTCTAAATGTCTAACTAGATAACTTAGCAAGTATTTATATTGCAACACATTGACAAATAAAATAAAATAAATTCAAAAGTGAAATGAGAAGCATGTTCTATGTAGTCATAGTACGTTTCTCACTTGTCTTCCGCTAATAACAGAAGCGTCTATCCAGTCCTCTCATTCCTCTCACGGTGAGCATTTTCTATAATTATCCTAGGAAAAGGGAATCCTAAGCAAAATACCAATAATCAAACAAATTGGAAAATAGTGAAGAATAGGATCACCAGAATAACTTCCACAGTTCAACAAATTTAGTGATGTATAATTTAAAGTACTCCTTATTTATATCTAATAACATAATAAATCCTGCCATTTGGTAAAACCATTGATTAATTTAATGAATTGTAAGTTTATTCTCTCACACATATACATACACACTGCGCCAAATATCGTAATAAACAACAGTTATTCAACAACGCAATTTTGAGTGACGCTGTTGAAAACGTGGCGGAAGAACATCGACAGCGTATACTAAAGCACACGTTGTCAATGTGTGTGACTTCAACAACACATTCTTGACACAGTGCTGTTGAACATTAACGTTAGCGCTGACTTGAATGAGTTATGTTTAACAACGTATTTGATAGAAAGCGATGTTAATGTTAATAAATTACACAACGCATAAATAAGAAATCGTTGTTGAAGATTACGTAGTAACATCGCTTTCTTAATTATGCGCCGTTGATTTTATATGACATTTTAAGTGTCAGATATATTAATGGTTGAGTAGTTATGCATCTCTTCGTTTGTTGAAATATTAATGGTTGAGTGGTTATGCGTCTCTTCGTTTGTTGAAATATTAATGGTTGCTCATCTATAAATATTATGGTTCACTTCATGCTATATTTCATCACTAAGAGTATGTTCAAAATGTTAAAAGTTCTAAAATTGTGTTTATGTTTCTGAATCATGTTAAGAAGGTCTTTAACATCTTTTGATTTGGCAAAAGGACCCAGATTTCAGAAAGAAAGTGGTTGTTATACAAGATTTGCGTTAGATAATGAAGATTTAATTTGTAAAACATTAAGTTCATTGATCTCTCTCAATTTTTCCAGTTCATTTATTTTCTTCATTGAAATCTTTTGATTTTCAAAAAAGACCCATATTTTAGAAGGAAAGTGGTTGTTATACAAGATTTGCGTGAGATGGAGATTTGTGTAAAGGAGTCGAGGAAAAAATTATTTCCTTCATTGAAATCTTGTCAATGAGGTCTTTAACATCTTTTGATTTTCCAAAAGGATCCAAATTTTAAAAGGAAATCAATGAACTGTTATACAAGATTTGTATAGAGGAGTCGAGGAAAATATTATGGAGAAAATTTGTTTATTTTTCATTGTATTCTTCATCTACCAAATCAATTAGTTCATTATATTTGCATGTACCAAATCATGTAGTTCATTATGATGTATTTTGCATTTCTGAATGAATAATAAAACAATTATTTTGGATGTTAATTTCTATTTTTTTGTTAATTATTTGAATAATTATTTTCTTTAATATTTTTGTTGTTCCATATTAATAAACACAATAAACAAAATAACAATACTTAATAAATACAAAAACAAATTAACAAAACATAATGTTTAAAAAATTTCCAATTTCGTATTAATAAACACAATTATATAGTAATATACTTCATAGCAACTTCATGTTAATTAACGTAAATTCATGTTGTATATATGTTTTTGTTATGTAAAATGTTAATTTAACAGCGCATAATTATGAATACGCTGTTAATTTGGAAAATAAGTTCAGTTTAACAGCGCATATTTACGATTGCGCTATCATTTAAATTCTATTCAACAATGCTACATGTAGGCAGCGTTGTTGATGTGTTAATGAAAATGAATAGTAAACAGCTGGATACACAAAAACAACGCAATCCTTAATATGCGCTGTTGAAGATGTCAATACAACAGCGCTACATCTAGGTAGCGCCGTCGATGTGTTCATGAAAATGAGTAGTAAACAGTTGGATACACAACAACAGCGCAATCCTTAATATGTGTTGTTGAAGATGTCAATACAACAACACTACTATTAATATAGGCTATTGAATTGTTAATATAACAACAACGCAATCCTTAATATGTGCGGTTGAAGATGTCAATACAATAGCGCTACTTTTAGTATACGCTGTTAAATTGTTAATACAGTTTAATATCTAAAACATGAATCGTTCCCTCTACGCTCTCAAACTTAATCGAAAAGAAATCCTCATACTCTCAGCAAACCCTCATACTCTCATAAACCTCAAAAAACTTCATCAATGGCTTCCCAAAGTGGCGATCATGGTTCTCACAATTGTGACGAAGCTACACCAACTCCACAAGACAAGCAAATTGTTGCTCAAAAATGACCTCCACGTGGAATGACTTCCATGAAGAATGTCATTCGGTCAAGAAGTAAGGATGTGAAGATAGAAGTTCAATGGAAATCTAAAGGCCAGCCATTAAACTCGAAGGGTGGTAACACATTGGTAAGCTACATTGGTGTTGTTGTTAGGCAAAATGTGAAGCTAACATTCAACAAATGGAGTGATGTAGGAAATATCGTGAACGAGCATATTTGGAATGTAATAACAATAAATTTATTTTTCAGTTTTTGTGTTTTAATGTATTGTACATGTATGTGTTACGTTTTCATGCAATGTACGTATATGCATGTGTTTTCATGTAATATATAATGTATATGTGTTTTTATTTCAGTCAACTTTTGATGTTGGTGAGGAGCATAAGGATTATATCCTTAAATCGGCTGGCAAGGCTCTCCGACAATTCCGAATTGATGCCGGAAAATTACCCAGAGATGCTAATGATAATGTCAACTTAAAACCTCCAACTAAATATGCAAATATCGTTGGTAAAGAGGATTGGATGACTTTTGTCACCCTACGCACACAAGATAAGTCTTTCTTGGTAAAATCATATTCTTTATATTGACTTTTGTATATAAGCTTTTGTATATGATTGTTGATATTAATGTTGTTTACTGTTTCAGAAATTAAGTAATGAAAACCGTTATAGGGCATCCAAACCTTTATCCATACCGAGCTTCTCGAGCGGGTGTATAGAGGAATCAAGGAAAAATTGTAAGTATTTTTAATTTGTAAGTACATTATTGGTTATGTTTTGTATGCATTTATATCTATTTACATTTTTATTTGTTATATTTTGTTAGTTGGAGAACAAAAGCGATACACATATGACTCTACATGGAGTAGAACTCGATGTTCTATGGTTGAATGTCCATTAGAACAAGGATGGTGTCATCAACAATGGGCAAGTTCAAGAAGCGGCATGACGTGTTGTAAGTGCTCATTTTTTAATTATACTTAATTTTCATACTTTATTTATCAAAATGTGATTAATTAACATTACGTTTTTTCTTGATTTGGCAGGTTGCCCTAAAAGAAAAGGAGGCAAACCCATATAATCGCATAATACTTGACAAGGCACTAGGACTACCTATCTACCTTGGCCATATCCGAGGTGCAGGATTTGGAGTTAGCCAGCGAACATTTGTACCTCATCCAAAGCGTGCAACCAAAGCTCAAATAAGTCACGTTTAAAATCAACTAGATGACCTCATGCAACGGTTCAATGAATTTGAGCAATCAGTGAAGGTGAAAGAAGTTGAGTGGCAACGACTAGCTAGTGCTGCTGACACTATTCCTTCAACCGTCAATAAGAGTTGCACACCTGCACCTTACAATATTCTCATTCTGATTCTCATTCCCGAGGTAATTTAGTTAACTTATTTTAATTTAGTCGTTAAATAATTATATGTTTTAACTTACATACAGAGAATCATTTCTTGCAAACTTTTCATGCATATCCCAACTAGCCGAGTAGCGGGTGTTGGGAAAGTGCACAAGTCGGCTGATGCTATGCTGCATAATGAGCGTATCCCACACCATCATTTGAATGTCTCGATTGATGTTGCAATCGGTGATGATGCGTTGCTGCCAATTCCTCTTGATGAGGATATCTTCACAGTTGGAGGGGCTATATGCACTTTTGTGGCTTAGCCAATAGACCTTGTTCAAGTAATTCCTTCTAAGGTATGGTTTTTTACCTTATGTTCACTCATATTATATATATATTGATCTATAATTGATATGTTTTTCATTTAATATTTCAGGAAAATGTACATACCACCCCTAGTAGCACCCAAAAGACTAAGCCATCTTTGGGGGATGTGAGCTCAAAGCCATCTACTGAGGATGTTTGCTCCACGAAAACTACCAACTATTGTACTCAGCTATTGGAGCATATACAGAAGTTGGGAGATGGTATAATAATTATATCAATTCCCGAGGAAGTCTTCGTGGATAATATTGACGAATACGTTGGCATCAATGAAGTCTAGGATGTATATAAACATGATTTTATAGGTGCAACTGATGTATGTATATATATGAAGTAAATTATGTTTTCTTAACTTCTCACTTTTACATGGCAGTGTGTTATAATTAACTAACATTTGTGTTGTATATTAGGTACTTGTATGAAAATTTTATTTCGGTAAATAAGAAAAAGGTGATGTTCATATCCCCACACCTTACAACTTTGGTGTCGAGTGACAAAAATAAGATTGTGGAACAGAGATAACGAATTACAGATAATCTCATCCTTTATAAAGAAGATGCATATTTATTTCTTACACCTTTTAATACCTAGTGATCATTTTTTAATTGTCTTTTATATTTCTTTCTTTAGTATGTTTGTTATTCTTAACATTTCCTAACCATGTACATATGTTTTGTTAGGCAACATTCGGTTTTGGTTGCCATCAATCAGGTCAATGAAGAAATATACTACTTTGACTCATTGGCACATGGTGATTTGAACAAGTACTCTGCCATGAAAGATTTATTTTCTAGGTAAGTGGACCACTCATTTAAAATTTTAGTTACACTTTCACTTTCCTAGTTGTTTAGTAATTAAGTATATTTTCTATTGTTTAGTGCGGTGAGAGTTTACAGACGCTATAGTCGTGGTAGAAACAACTTATTAAATCACAAAATCAAGTGGACTCATATAAAGGTATTGACACAAATCATCTCAAACAATTATATGTGTAATGTATTCATATTTCAACTAAGGTTATACTTATATGTTTACTTCATTTAATTCTAGACCCCTTGCCAAACAAACCAGGTAGATTGCGGCTATTACATGTTGAAATTCATGAAGGAGATCATTCAACGATGGCCAACTAATGAAATCAATATTGTTGGAAAATCATATACAGATGACCAAGTCAACTAGATTAGAGAATAATAGTCAAACTTTGTACTTAGTTCTGTTGACAAATCATAGCTAAATGTATAGTAGATTAGTTTTGCACAGATTGTAGCTTAGGGAACTCAATTAATATTCAATGTAATGTATATGATTTGCTCCATGTAATATATGTTTATGTAAACATTACATTGTAATTAATGTTTAATATATAAATTCATTTGTGTTCATATAGTTGTCATTTGGTGTTTCTACATGCATTCATTTTGTTATTATGTTTTGTTTCTGTATGCATTCAGGTTATTTTCTGTTGTGTGCGTAACTGTTAGAATTAGGAATAATTGTCTTCGACACCACATTTTTATGGATGCACTATCGTTATACCTATACATCATCGATTTTTTGACAATGTGATGTTGATTACGTTGAATTCAACAGTGCATTCACACAAAAAACATTGTTGATTATGTTGAATTCAACAACGCATTAAATTAATTAATTGTCATTAATCGAATGTCATAATGTAATTACTAATTTGAATTTCATTATCAAAAAGAAATTAGTAAAAAAAAATATTATATCTTCCACATCGTTTTCTTAAGATTGCGTTGTTGAATACTTACCTTCTTTATATTTGAATTTGAATGGGGAGTTCTTCAATAACGTTTCCTTAAGATTGTGCTATTGATTAGGTATCATTGACAGCGTCATCTTCACTATGCATAGTTGATTATGTATCATTGATAGTGCCATCTTCATTATGCGTTGTTCAAGATATTATCAGACCCTAAAAAATTAAAATATTCCCGCATTCTCACACATTCATCAGCAATCAAAACACTCATTTACTCAGTTGTGAAACACATTCACTCTCAAAATCGACCTCGAAAATCATTCAACCTCATCATCATTCACTCATTCAACACCGAAAATCATTCACTCATTTAACACGAAAATCATTCAACACCTTTTTTGAAAATCCTTCACTCGTTTAACCTCAAAACCATCATTCATGCATTCAATGCCGAATTGAAAGTGAGTTTTTCTTATAGTTATTTGCCTTTTTAATTACATTATATTTAGCTTGTATTGAGTGATTTCACTCATTTAGCTTTTATTGAGTTGGGGTTTCTGAGTTTCCGACTCATTTAGCTTACATTATGAGTTAGGGTTCCCCCATTTTTAATTACATAATAATCCATTTGCTCTGCTTGGTGAGCTTAACTCCAAGCTTTAGGGATTTATGTTCATTATATTTTTTTGTTAATAGAAAATGGATCGAAAATGGATGAGTGTGAATCGATTGACGAAGGAATATGAAGAAGGAGTGAAATCATTTGTTAGGTTTGCAATTGAGAATGCTGAAACCCTAATAGAATTGTATGTCTTTGCTTAAGATGTTGTTACTCAAACTGAATTACTCCAAATGAGTTAAAAGTTCATTTAGTGTGTCATTGTATTAATCAAAGTTGCACATGTTGGACAAGATATGGTGAGAAGAGAGACGTTATGGATTATGATGGTGAGATGCATATGAAATCAACTACACAAATGCATATGAAGATGATCGTTTCGAGGAAATGGCAAACTTTATCGAAGAGGATCTTCAGGAGTGTCCTGAGATGTTTTAGTGGTTGATAAGTGATGTTGAGAAATCATTATATTATGGTTGTACTAAACTCACAAGATTGGTAGCGGTGTCAAGGTTGTATAATTTGAAATCTGTTAATGGATGGACTAATAAGAGATTCACCGACTTGCTTGCACTTCTGAAGGATATGTTGTTGGAAGATAATGTGTTCCCTTCTCGAACCTATGATGCAAAAAAAATGTTACACTCCATAGGTAGGGACTACACTAGGATACATGCTTGTGAAAATGATTGCATCTTATTTTTTTTAATGAGTATGCTTCATTAAAGTTTTATTCTAAATGTAATGCATCACGATATAAGAAGGAAGACTCAATTCCTAAAAAGGTTGTATGGTATTTTCCCATCAAATCAAGATTCAAGCGTATGTTTAGCAATGCCAAAGATGCAAAGAAGTTTACATGGCATGATGAAGAAATGATTAAAGATGACAAGCTTCGGCATCATGCAGATTCTCCTCAATGGAGAAAAAATGATCATGACTATCCTAGTTTTGGTCAAGAATCAAGAAATATATGCCTTGCATTGTCAACGGATGGAATTAACCCACATAGTGTTCAAAGTTGCTCCCACAATACATGGCCAGTGATGTTTGTGATATACAACCTACCTCCTTCTCTATACATGAAGCGCATATATGTGACGTTATCTATGTTAATTTATGGACCAAAAAAACCAAGAAATGACATAGACATATATTTGGCTCCATTAATTGAAGACTTGAAGTAAATGTGGGAGACATGCATAAATGTATGTGATGCGTATAGGGAAGAAAGCTTCAACTGAAGGGCTTTGTTGTTCGGCACAATCAGTGATTTCCCTGCATATGGTAATCTGTATGGATATAGTACAAAATGAAATTTTACATGTCCTATATGTGAAGACAATACTCATTAAATAAGGTTGGAACACTATAAGAAGAATGTCTTCCTTGTCCACCGTAGATTTTTCCTTCAGATCATCACTATCGACGATGGAGAAAAGCATTTAATGGAAACAATGAAGAAGGTCGTGCTCCTTTGCCGTTGACAAGTGAACAATTATTTCAAAAGCTAAAGGGTTTGAATACTAACTTTGGTAAACCTTTTGCAAAAAAAAAATTGTCAAAAGTGGGTGGAAGAAAAGGTCTATCTTCTTTGAATTATCATATTGGAGTTCATTATATGTAAGACATTTCCTCGATGTTATGCATATTAAAGAAAATGTGTTTGAAAGTCTCCTTGGTACCTTACTCAATGTTCCTGGTAAGACCAAAGATGGCTTGAATGCAAGGTTGGACTTGGTTAGTATGAGAATAAGAAAGGAATTGGGGTCGATAATGAAGGGAAAACGTTCATTTCTACATCCAACAACTTATACTTTGTCGAGGAAGGAGAAAATGGAATTTTGTAAATTATTCATGGTGTTGAAGTTCTAGAGGGGTACTATTCCAATATTTAGAACCTCGTGTCAATGTAAGACCTCAAGTTAAAATGTCTTAATTCTCATGATTGTCATGTACTTATGGAGCATTTCTTGCCTATTGGAATACGGTCAATTCTACCTAAAAAATTTCAAGTAACCATAACTAGGTTATGCTTCTTCTTCAAGGCAATCTATAGGAAACTGATTGACCCTGAGAAATTACCTGCATTGCAAAGACAAATTAGTTTGACTTTGTGTGAGCTTGAAATGTATTTCCCACCTTCGTTTTTTGACATAATGGTTCATCTAAGCATTCATCTTGTTCGAGAGACACACCTATGTGGCCCTTCCTATGTGAGATGGATGTACCCCTTTGAGCATTATATGAAGACATTAAAAGGGTATGTGAAGAACCGATCAAGATCAGAGGTTTGTATTGTCGATTGATATTTTATTGAAGAAGCTCTTGATTTTTGTATTGAATACCTTACCGATGGTTATTTCGTGGACATTCCAAAGCCTCGATATGCAAAAAAAAAAACATTTGGCGAAGGTATAATGAAAAAACATTTGGCGAAGGTATAATGAAAAAAAACATTTGGCGAAGGTATAATGAAAAAAAACATTTGGCGAAGGTATAATGAAAAAAAACATTTGGCGAAGGTATAATGAAAAAAAACATTTGGCGAAGGTATAATGAAAAAAAACATTTGGCGAAGGTATAATGAAAAAAAACATTTGGCGAAGGTATAATGAAAAAAACATTCTAAGGATGTCTTACCCAAGTAATAATGAAAATTGGATTTCCAAATAACATAATCAGTGTTTCATAAAGTGGCTAAAAAATCATATTGATGAGGAGTTGAATATAAATGCACATTCGGTTTCCGAAAGAATGAAATGCTTAGCCAAAGGTCCAAGCATTCATGTCTTATCCTAAACTGGTGATGAACAATATATTACACACTATTCATAACATTAATTCAAAATGATTGATGATTCTTGGTGCCTAATGGACTTTGTTTCACATGCTTTTGTGTTTTAGACTTTATTGGACGAATATTCCTAAAATGAGTTAATTTGTGATTATTTAGCCTAATTAAAGGCTGATTAAATCTAATATCATTTTCAGATCATATTTGACACCAATGGCATTTTGGGCATTATGGAAGTGGAGGATATGTGTTGAAGTGAAGATTGTATTTTTATTTTGGGAATTTTTATTTGTAAATTCGGTTTTAGTTTTGGGCTCATTGTCTAGGGTCCATTTTAAGTTTTACTCTTTGTAAAAGAGGGAACCCGAATTCCACTCTCTACATTCACTCATTTTTAGAATTTCGTTTTCCCTTCTTTTGCTCTGCTAGGGTTTGCTAAATATTTTTGGTTTTCATTCCTTTTCGGTTTCTTTCTTCCACTCAATGGAAGGCTAAACTTGTAGACTAAATTCCTTTGGTAATGAATCACAACTCTTGATGTTTCGTTATTAATGCATTTTTGGTTTCTTTATTGTTGATATCTTCTATGTTAGAAACTGATTTATGAGTTTATCTTTGCTTAGTTGATTTACTCTTTAGTGCATGACGCTTAGTTCGTGTGAATTTGTTAATCGTTTCATGCTTATGCTGATTTCGCTTAGTTAGAGGCTTAGGTTTTGGAACTTTGAGTTTATTATCGCTTAGTTAATTGATTCTAACAAATTCGGAAGTTAATGGTTGGAATCTAAAAATAATCTTTTGAAACCAAGGATTGAGTTGTGAACAAATGAACCAAAGGGATTTAGTCGTTTTATTACATTGCTTAACTACTGCTTCTGAATTTAATTTATGTTCATAATGTCCAACAACAAAAAACCCCTTGTGTGTGTGATTATAAGGTGTTTGAAGGTTTGCTTGAAAGATAATCCTTCGGAAACGACCTAGGAGTCACTTCCTAGTACTGCAGTTTTTAATTGTTATATTATTTATATCGGGTACGACCTCGATCAGTTTTTAATTGTCACTTCCTAGTCCTGCGTCTGTAGAGCCCACCCTGAAAATCCAAAAAGAGTATGGTTACTATTTCTTTTTTATTTTACAAGTTTAATTTTCCTATTGTTTTGATTTTGTTGCATTTAATTAAATTAGTTAGGCTTTGAGTTTTGTCGTGAAACTTTTTGTGGATTTTTCCTATGGTATTAGGATTTTATTGATGCAAAGTTTTGGTTGATCATTGAAATTTAACATGTACTTCACTTACTGCTCTACATGGTTCTTACTGTTGCATTTAGTACATGACTAGGGGAAATCCTGACTCTTTGCATCCAATAAATCCTGAAATTAATAGAACATTTCATAGTTTGGTTAGACAAGTTAGGAATTTAAATTTAGATAGTGAGTCTTTTCATCTGAGTGTTAATCTACATGATAGTAATATTGATTCTGCTGCTTCTTTACATTATGTTGTATACTCCGAAAATATGGCTGAACCACCTCAAATCTCACGTGAGAGGACATTAAGGGAGCTGGCTGCACTTGATTTCACATATGACAGTTTGTGTATCCAGTATCCCAATGAGTATGTACCTTATGTGCTCAACACTGGACAAATCCATTTGTTGCCTAAGTTTCATGGACTTGTAGGTGAATGTCCTCATAAGCATCTTAAGGAGTTCCACATTGTATGTTCCACCATGAAGCCTCATGATGCCCAAGAGGATCCAATATGTTTGATGGCATTCCCATATTCACTTGAGGGCCCTTCAAAAGATTGGATGTATTATTTGGCCCTGGTTCCATTACTAGCTGGGTTGACCTGAAGAGAATCTTCCTAGAAAAATTATTTCCTGCCTCCAGAACGACTACAATCAGAAAATATATTTCTGCAATCAGACAACTACATGCAGAAGGTTTATATGAATATTGGGAGAGATTCAAGAGGTTATATGCAAGTTGCCCTCATCATCAAATCTCTGAACAACTTGTCCTCCAATATTTCTATGAGGGTCTAAACAACATGGAGAGAAACATCATTAATGCTGCTAATGGTGGTGCACTTGGAGATATGACCCATTTTGAGGCTAGAGGTTCGATTAAGAAGATGTCTTCCAACTCAGTTCAGTGCAAGAACTAGTGATGCTACAGTGGTGAGAGGTATCCATGTTGATGGGACAGATTCAGTGAAGCAAGATAAACTTGAGAAAAAAATGGACTCCTTTTCCATCTTGGTTACTAAACTTACAATGAATCAACGGAAACCTCTACTTGCAGCATGAGTTATAGCATTTGCACCACAAATGACCATTATATTGATGTTTGTCCTTCTCTCTTGGAGCCCAAAACTCGTGATCATCCTAAGGCCTATGCTGCAAATATTTGCAACAACAGACCTCAACAAAAGCAACATAATTATGATTCTTCATGAAGCATATACAACCCTGGTTGGAGGAATCATCTAAATCTTAAATGGTCTGATCCTTCACAACCTCATCCAGGGCCACCATTTCAGAACAATAATGTTGCACAAAATAGACCATATGTGCCTCCTCCAATCCAACAGCAGAGGCAACAACAAGTGAATAGTAATCTTGCTCCTGCACCTAGTGAACCTTTATTAGAAGAATTGGTGAGGCAGATGACATTCCAGAATATGCAATTCCAACAAGAGACCAAAGCTTCCATTCAGAGACAAGACTCCTCCATTCAGAATTTGACCACCCAGGTGGGACAGATGGCTACTTCATTAAACACATTGCACTCTCAGAACTCTAATAAGTTGTCTTCCCAGACTGTGGTCAACCCGAAGAATGTGAGTGCCATCACTCTAAGGTCAGGCAAATAGATTGAAGTTGATCTAGCTACACCAAAAATGAAGCAACCAGTTTTACAAGAGACTGGGAGCACTAGTGAAGAAATTCTTGCTAGTAAACATTCCACAAGTGTTGCACAACCACCTTCCATTCCTCTTCCATTTCCTCTAAGAGCCATTAAAAGTAGGAAGATGAAAAAGGTAGACAAGGAGATCTTGGACACATTTAGAAAGGTAGAGGTCAACATACCTTTACTTGATGCAATCAAACAAATTCCAAGATATGAAAAAAAATTGAAGGAGTTCTGCACTCATAAGAGAAGGCTCAAAGGTAATGAGAGGATCAGCTTGGGCAGAAATGTTTCCGCACTAATAGGTAAACCTATTCCTCACATTCTTGAAAAATGTAAGGACCTAGGTACATTTGTTGTACCTTGCATAATAAGTAATAACAAATTTGAGAATGTCATGCTAGATCTAGGTGCTTTGATTAATGTTATACTTATGTTTGTTTTCATGTCTCTTTTAATTGGACCTATGCAACCTACTGGGGTAGTGATTCAATTAGAAAACAGAAGTACTGCATATCCTGCTGGTTCGATAGAGGATGTCTTGGTTCGGGTTGGTGAACTTATTTTTCCGGCCGGTTTTTATATTCTCGATATGGAAGAGAGATCCTCCCGTAACACAGTTCCTATCATTTTGGGGAGGCCATTTTTGAGAACAGCCCGAACCAAGATAGATGTCCATGCTGGAACATTGTCTATGGAGTTTGGTGATATTGTGGTCCGGTTTAATATTTTTGATGCTATGAAGCATCCATCTGAGGACCATTATGTGTTTCATATTGATTTACTTTATGAGTTAACTAATAAGCATATCTCTGATTTTCTTAATGAGTTTGATTCTATGTCATTGATAGACTCATACACTTATAATAGATGCACTGATTCTGAAATGTGTAATTCTTGTATTGATGACTTTCTGCATATTTCTATTGATCCAATTGTTGTGGAATCAGATTGCACTAACCCAATTGTTGTAGACATCATACAGCAATCTGATTTACTTGTTCAAGTGCAGGCTGCAGAATCTATGTCTGCTACTTTGGTTCCATCTGTTTTCCAAGCACCTATACTGGAGCTTAAACCTTTGCCTAAAAACCTCAAGTATGCTTACTTAGAGTATGATGAGAAGCTTCATGTTATTTTTTCCACCTCCCTTGATGCTGATCAAGAGGAGAATTTGTTTCAAGTGTTGAAGAAGCATAAGAAGGCAATTGGTTGGACCTTAGCTGATATTTCTGGTTTTAGCCCATCCATGTGCATGCTCATTATACTCTTGAAAGATGGAGCTAAACCAGTGAGGCAACCACAAAGGAGACTCAATCCAGTCATCCTTGAGGTTGTGAAGAAAGAGGTCACAAAACTTCTACAAGCTGGGATTATATATCCCATTTCTTATAGTCATTGGATTACAGTGGTGAGAAATGAAAGAGACGAGCTGATTCCTACAAGAGTGCAGAACAGTTGGAGAGTCTGCATTGATTATAGGAGGCTCAACCAAGCAACAAGAAAGGATCACTTTCCTTTGTCATTTATTGATCAGATGCTTGAGCGCTTAGCAGATAAATCTCATTACTATTTTCTTGATGGCTTTTCTGGGTACTTCCAGATCCATATTGCTCATGAGGACCAGGAGAAGACCACATTCACCTGCCCCTTTGGCACTTTTGCCTACAGAAGGATGCCTTTTGGCCTATGCCACGCCCCTGGTACATTCAAGCAGTGTATGGTGCGCATTTTCAGTGACTTTTTAGAGATTTGCATAGAAGTGTTTATTGATGACTTTATAGTCTATGGATCTTCATTTGATGCATGTTTGGATAGAGATCTGCATAAATGCATTGAAACTAACCTTATTCTAAATTACGAAAAATATCATTTTATGGTAGAGCATGGCATAGTTTTGGGACATGTGATCTCAAATAAGGGAATTGGGGTAGATCCTGCCAAGATAGATGTTATTTCACAATTGCCTTACCCCTCTTACGTGCGGGTTTATATCGTAGTCCATTAAAGATTTCAGCAAGAAGGCTCTTCCACTATCCAACCTGTTGCAAAAGGAGGGGGTCTTTAATTTTGATGAGAGATGTATGGAGGCATTTGATTGCCTCAAGACAGCCTTTACTACCACTCCTATTATCCAAGCACCTGATTGGACAATCCCTTTTGAGCTGATGTGTGATGCTTCTAATTATGCATTGGGGGTTGTCCTTGCTCAAAAAGTGGACAAACTGCATAGGGTAATTTATTATGCTTCTAGGATATTAGATGCTGCACAAGCAAATTACACCACAACTGAAAAAGAGCTTTTAGCTATTGTATTTGCTTTGGATAAGTTTAGGTCTTATTTGCTTGGTTCTAGAACTATTGTCTTCACTAACCATGCAACTTTAAAGTTCCTATTGAAGAAAGCTGATTCCAAACCAAGGCTGATTAGATGGATGTTCTTGCTCCAATATTTTAATTGGAGATCCGTGAAAGGAGTGGAGCACAAAATTTGGTGATTGACGATTTGAGCAGGATTAGTTGTTGACATGATGCCTATCATAGATGATTTTCCAGATGAACAACTTTTGAATATTTCTATTTCTTTCCCCACCCCTTGGTTTGCTAACATTGTTAATTATTTGGTTGCATTTTTTTTCCTTCACATGCATCTAGAGCTCAAAATGATAAACTTAAGAATGATGCTAAATATTATATTTGGGATGATCCATATTTGTGGAGATTGTGTATTGACCAGGTTATTAGAAGATGCATTCCAGATCATGAGATTGAGTCAATCCTTAAGTTTTTTCATTCTTCTACAGTGGGTGGCCATCTTGGTACTCAAAGAATAGCACTGCTTGACTCTGGATTTTATTGGCCCACCATCTTCAAAGATGCGTGGAATATTTGTAGCACTTGTGAGCAGTGTCAGAGAGTAGGTGGTACTCTTTCTTGGAGGCCTCAACAACCTATGTTGTTTTGTGAGGTGTTTGATGTCTGGGGTATTGATTTCATGGGTCCCTTTCCTGTTTCTTTTGGCTTTTACTATATTCTGCTTTATATTGATTATGTTTCTAAATGTGTGGAAGCTAAGGCCACCAGGACTACTGATGCTTGGATTGTTATGGATTTTGTTAGGTATCACATTTTTTGCAGGTTTAGCATACCTAGAGCCATTGTTAGTGACCAAATGCACCCACTTCTACAATAGATCCATGCAAGATATGCTCAAGAAATATGGGGTTGTTCATAGAGTTTCCACACCTTATCACCCCCAATGTAATGGGCAAGCTGGGATTTCAAACAGAGAGATAAAGATAATTTTGGAGAAGATGGTGTAGCCTAACAGAAAGGATTGGAGCAACAGACTTGAGGATGTTCTTTGGGCACATAGGACTACTTACAAGGCACCCATAGGTATGTCCGCTTATCGGGTTGTCTTTGTTAAAGTATGTCATCTTCCTGTAGAGATAGAGCATCATGCATATTAGGCTGTGAAAACTTGTAACTTGGCTCTTGATCAAGCTGGTGAAGAAAGAAAGCTCCAATTGAATGAACTCGATGAGATCCGCTTAGAAGCCTATGAGAACTCTAAGTTCTACACAGAGAAGACCAAAAGATTCCATGATAACTTGAATTCTAGAAATGAATTTTTGGTTTGTCAAAAAGTATTGTTGTACAACTCTAGGCTTGGACTCATGAGTGGCAAGCTTCATTCTAGGTGGATTGGTCCTATTGTTGTTACTAATGTGTTTCCTTATGGTGCTGTAGAAATTAAAAGTGAATCCACAAATAAGAGCTTCAAGGTTAATGGGCATCGCCTCAAGTCTTACTTCACAAATCCTTCCTTAGTGGATGAACTTGTGGAGGACAACTCATTGGTTGAACCCACTTTCCTCCCTCCATGAATCAGGGATTTTTACTTTCTCTTCTCTAATTTTTATTTCACTTGTCCAATTCTATTGATTGATATGTATGTCTGAATTTTCTGATTGTGCTAAATTGGGACAATGTGTAGTTTAAGTGTGGGGGGAGACTATTGTAGGTTGTAGGTTTTTGTTGATGCATGCTTTCTTTGACTTTTAGATTTTGCTTAGGTCTGGGCATTCCTCTCATACTTTCATTCCCCTAAGTCTTAATATATTGTGTTCTGTATGTTAAGTTGCTTTTGAGAATTAAGAGGTTGAAACAATTGTGATAGACTTGTCCCTTGTGGGAATTTGAGCCTTAATTGTGGATGGATTGATGTATGTCATCTAATATTCTTTCATGTGTGATTGCACTCTTGATTACTTGCACTCTAGAACTTGACTTGTTTCTTGTTGATACTTGATATTCACATGCACATACTGAAATGATCTAGGCATTTCTTTTGAATAAACCACTTAGCCATATAAGCCTACCTTGAATGAATTTATCCTTTGATAGCCCATTTGATACTTTTACCTCTTTCATTGTTATTTAGCTCATTACAAGCTATAAGTGAAAAACCATGATTGTCCTGACCTTAGGGAATTTTGGAGGTTTGGAATTGTTTTGGGAATGAGTATTAAGTAAGAAAGGGTGCATTGTTCTTCAAATCTTGTAGATTCTTGGTTATGTTTTAATGATAGTTGATACAATTGTGTACATAAGTGTTCATAAAAAAACGAAATCAGAAAGAAAAACAACAAAAAGATAAACAAAAGTGAATAAAAGGTTGAGTAAGGAAAAAATATTGGAATTAGAGATTTGGTCTTATTTTTGGCTGATTTTTCCTTACTTTTTACTTATTCTCTATTGCTCCTCTATTCCATTTGGTTTTACCTACATATCCCATATTTATCATACCTTGTCCTTGGCCTATTACAACCTTAAAAAGTCTTTTTGATCTTTATATGCATGTGCTTATGATGTTGATGTTAGAGGATTGTCAAGCCTATGGTTGTGTTTGTTTTCATGAAGTGTTTTGAGTGTAAACATTTGCAACCTAAGACACAAGAGTGTAAACACTTTAGAGAGCATATATTATGAGATTCTATCATTATTGTGACTCGCCTCTTAGTTTGATTGGTTTCTTGGCATACTT
>NW_017727791.1:0-24115 GCF_001865875.1 Lupinus angustifolius | reverse complement strand
ATTCTTTTACTCTTGTGTGTTTGATTTTTCCCATTTCATTGCCTTTCCTATATTTCATTGTGAAGTATGTGATTTTCTTAGGTGTTTCATTTTCTAGTTTTTGTGATCTTCTTGCATGACTCATTTTGATAAATAGTCATTATTCACATGAGTCGCTACCATTAGCTTAATGGTAGCGACTCGAACCCATGACCTTAGGGATAAATAGTCATTAGTCACATGAGTCGCTACCATTAAGCTAATGGTAGCGACTCATGTGAATAATGACTATTTATCCCTTAGGTCATGGGTTCGAGTCGCGAGAGGCTCCCCTTTGTGGGGAATAAAATACTGCAGGGGGTATTTAAGCTGGTGGGTGGCACGCTCAGTGTATTCATGGGTCGGGGAGGTCGCATGTCAGGATTGGGGTGTTACTGGTGACACGCTCAATATATGTATGGGCATGGGAGGTCGCATGACATAAGTGAGGTGTTACACTGATTAAATCTATTATCATTTTCAGATCATATCTGGTACCAATAGCATTTTGGGTATTATGGAAGTGGTGGATATGTGTTGAAGTGAAGATTGTATTTTTATTTTTGGAGTTTTTATTTGTAAATTCGATTTAAGTTTTGGGCCTATTGTACAGGGCCCATTTTCGATTTTACTCTTTATAAAAGAGGGAACCCGAATTCCACTCTCTACATTCACTCATTTTTAGAATTTCGTTTCCTTTCTTTTTCTCTACTAGGGTTTGCTAAACATTTTCAGTTTTCATTCATCTTCTTCATTTTCGGTTTCTTTCTTCCACTCAATGGAAGGCTAAACTTGTAGACTAAATTCCTTTGGTAATGTATCACAACTCTTGAGGTTTTGTTATTAATGCATTTTCAGTTTCTATATTGTTGATTTCTTCTATGTTAGAAACTGGTTTATGAGTTTATCTTCGCTTAGTTGATTTACTCTCTAGTACATGAATGCTTAGATCGTGTGAATTTGTTAATCGTTTCATGCTTATGCTGATTTCGCTCAGTTAGAGGCTTAGGTTTTGGAACTTTGAATTGATTATCGCTTAGTTAATTTATACTCAACAAATTCGGAAGTTAATGGTTGGAATCTGAAAATAATCTTTTGAAACCGAGGATTGAGTTGTGAACAAATGAACCAAAGGGATTTAGCCGTTTTATTACATTGCTTAACTACTGTTTCTGAATTTGCTTTATGTTCATACTATCTAACAACAAAAACCCCCTTGTGTGTGTGAGTATAAGGTGCTTGAAGCTTTGCTTGAAAGATAATCATTAGGAAATGACCTAGGAGTCACTTCCTAGTACTGCAGTTTTTAATTGTTATATTATTTTTATCGGGTACGGCCTCGATCAACTCGTTACCTATCGATCAACTCGTTACCTAATTAATGGGTTCACATTTTATACGAAAAATAAGATGATCAAAGTCAAATGCAAAATAGTGGTGGGACTCTTGTTGCTTGAACTTCACACATGTCAAGTGCAAAAGATAGAAACCTCATATATGCGAACACGTCATACTTTGGAGTGATTGAACGAATAGGGGAATTGGATTACACAATATTTTGGATACCGGTTTTTTATTGTATGTGGGTTGATAACAATAATGGCTTCCGATTTGATGAGTTAGGGTTCATGCAAGTGGATCTTAATAGGCCGGGATATAAAGATGAGTCATTTATTCTAGCATCACAAGCTCAACAAGTATTTTATGTTACTGATCTAGCTTATATGAAATGGTTCATTGTTCTTTTAACTAATAAAATAATCGTCAATAATATTGATGACCAAGAATATAAAGATATTGATGAAGATGATCCTTTTTGGGACATATCAATCACGTGAGAGCGGACCAACTACGAATGATGATTTATATACAAGAGATGATCATAATGAAGGGCTTTGGGTAAATTAATATGCTCCTCCAAACAAGGATGATCTACAAGACCAAAACAAAGAAAGAAAAGGAAAAAGTAGATGCAAGTAGTCTTTGTATAATTATAGCTTAATTTTGATTGTTTTAATTTGTATAATATTGTTTCTTTGTAATTTGTGTAATTTTTTATTTGTAATTATGTATTCTGTCAAAACATAATTGTCAGGATATTCATTGTTTGTATTTTGTATTGTATTGATGTTAATAAAACAAACTTTTGGCTTGTATTAATGTATGTGTTGTTCAGAATGTATAAATGTTTGTTATACTAATAAATGTATATGCATATATTAATTTCTACAAATTAACAGCGAGTTCTAGGGAAGCCCTGACATATGTTGTTGTAAAGGATAACTACAACAACGCTTTTTATAGAAAGTATTGTTGTACATTATTAATACAACAAGATTTTTTATAGAAAGCGTTGTTGTACATTATTAATAAAATAGCGCTATGCATGTGATGCGCAGTTGTATTAAGGTGTTGTTTGAGAAAATTTATGAATAATACAACATTGTTTTTCTATTATTGTGCTATTAAATATATGAACTTCAACAGCGCAACAATAAGCTCTATTAATAAGATCTATAAAATGCGTTGTTTATGTAAGACCTATATTTCAGCGCTTTGCGGACGATGTGTTGTTGTATTGATGCACTATATGACAATACTTTTTGTGTGTTGCATTGTGGGATATAATCAATACAACAATGTTTCTGAAGTGTTGTTAATGATTATCATATACTACTGCGGTTAAACAAAAAATGCACGAAAGTGCTGTTATACATCTAAAATAAACATTGTTGAATGGCGACTCTGGCGTAGTGACATTTACACACACATACACACACACATATATATATAAGAAATGATTTGTTTACAATAATTTAAGTTACACTAAAATCTCATTCATTGATTTTCTTAAATTCAACGGACCAAATAAGTGAGTGAAATAAGTGATAACAGAAAAAGAAAAAGAAAATCTTTGATGAATTTTAAGTCTTACCCATTTGGTCTGATGGTTGTAAGAAAATCGATGGATGAGATTGCGCAAGACAAAAGAATATTCCAATCTAAAACCACTATTGTATCGGAAAATCATATTATATTTCAATTAAGATAAGTGAAACCGAAAAATCTGTTTTTAGCATATAGATACTAAAATTTGATTAAATTTAGTGAACTAATTTATTTTAGGTGTGTATGAAAATATGAATCGAATTTTTCTGCCTAATTATATAAAATTAAAAAGAACAATATTCTACTTTTAATAAACATATAATATCCAAGAACTAAAGAAAAAAATATTTTTATTTTATTCTTCACTCTTATTGCCTCGTCTATTACTCGAGCAATATTTGTGGTTGCTAGTGCTGCCCACATTGCCGCCAGCATGCTCTAAGCAATGATGCAGTCACTATCCTTCATCTACTGGTGCTACTACTAGATATGTATTCCTCCAATCTTCAATGTTGATGCAGCCTAGTAGTGATTTAAATTGCGGACTGTATCACCTAATTCAGCCGCAATATTGCGGTGACCACCGCCATTGTATTACACCGTAATTATAGTGTGACTCTGAATCAAAATGATGCAGTTGTATCGGGTTGCAATCCAATCGCATTAGATCACATTTGGACTGCATAAGGGCGCATCGTATTCAAAAGTATTTTTAATAATCACAAAATAATTAACACCACAACGACCGCAATCTGCATCACAACGGCCACAATCACAGTAACATTAATTGTTACCGTAATCACGACCACAATCATAATTTAAAACACGACATATAACAATAAATCTATATTAAATAGGTATTTTATAATATAAGCCTAAGACAGATGTTTAGAAATGATTAAAGGTATCTATTTAATAGATTTAGAAATGATTTATTTAATTTTCAAACAAAGTTTTTTGTTTATGGTTGGATAAATATTCTTACAACATGGACATGAGAATGCTGCTGTGATAATGGCTAGGGTAAATCTCTTTTTTGGTGACTCAAGATTCACACCATTAATCTTAGGGGTGAGTATGGGACGGGTTATGACGGATTAAACATGTCCCTCACTCCTCCCTAAATATTAATCGAGTTAACTTTTGAACCTGAACCACTCCCTAATTAGGATGTGACGCGTGAGGGACGAGTCCAAAATAAGACAGGTCAAGATAGGGATGAGTCCGGGTTAGAAAATGACAAAATGATACATGTGGATTTTTTTTCTCAAATATTTAAGTATGCACATTCAAAATTATTACAATCTGTATATAAACTCAACTAAAACATGCATCTCACTTACATCAGTATATAAATTACAAACCATAAATTACATCTTTCAAACTAAAAACTATCACAATCACGTAATTGAAAATTACAGAAGCTAAAGTGTCAACGTAAGCTGAAGTGTCAAGTGTCAACGTCAGCTGAAGTGTCAATTGTCAATGTGAATTGAAGTGTTCTTGTAAATGATAAAAAACACAACAACTGAAATGACAACAACATGCCAATTGTAACTAACTCTTAAGCGTCACAATGTCCTTCATTCTCGTTGCAGCAGTCCTTCACTATCCAGCAGAATTAAATAAAGAAAAAAAAGGTAAAGAATAAGGATCATATGATAAGTATTAGTGTAGATATATTGTGTGAGCTGGTAGGTATTAGAGTTTTGTGAGCTGAACATAATGGATATTCATAGCTACTTATTCAACTATTCTTGATACATAACTATAAGGGATGGGTCAGGTGACCCGGACATAGACCTGAATCCGTCCTTTTTTGACGACAGGTCTATCCTTTTAATCGGGTCTGTCCTTTTTTATTTATTTGGACGAGTCAGACCCGTCCCTAAGTCATCAGGTTGAGATAAGTCTATAGGTCAGGTCGGGTCTTACTCACCCTTAATTAATCTTCACATAAAATTTGTCTACAGTACGATAGCGCTTTTCAATAAAATAAATATTCCTTAATCATGCCCTAAAATAGTGGATAACAAATCCATTTAAGATAATTCTACAGAAATTATTTATCTTACCACTTTATATTGTATGACTTTTTATGCCAACTAATCAAATAGAGTTATTTTCAAAACAATATTCTTTTGAAATATAAATATAGAGTAAGCCTAACGAAATATAAAGAAAGGTGATTTGAGTCTTTGAGAAAATTGTTAAAATAGTTGTTAATTTGTAATTGATATATATATATATATATATATATATATATATTGTTATTTGGGTTAGTTTTTTATTAGGCTTTTGTTACTTGGTTAATTAGTTAGTTTTGGTTAGGTTATTAGTTTTTCTTACATTCCTTTTATATAAATGATTTATTATGACTTTGTATTTTCATCTATTTAATATTCAATTCAATGAGAAAGAATGTTATTAAATATTGACAAATTCATTCAGTAATGAGAAATAGAGTTTCTATTCTTTCCTTCAAGTTTTCATTTCTTATTCATGCTTTCTTTCACACTGCTTGATTCACCAAGAAGTCTCCTTCAAGGCTCATATCAATCACTTTTTAATATGAAATCATATTATCTTATTTGTTGAGAGCCTATAAGATTGGGAAAAAAGAAGATAATAGTCTCACATCTCTACTATGTGGATGACATATTGGTGAGAGATGACTCAATCAGTAATTCATTAAATTGCAAACCACAACATGTGATATGACCACTATATTGTTAGTATGGTGACTGTCATAATCACATCATGCCATAATTATTGTGTGACACCAAATTATAATGGTGCAATCGCATTGAGCATAACATAAATGTATTGGGCCACCTTTGGATCATATCAAATTGCATCAGACAATATCGGATTGTATCAAATTTAAAAATATTTTTTAATCATAAAATAGTTTATGCTGCAATGACCGTAATTCACATACGATGACTGTAATCATAATAACCACAATCGCGACTACAATCATAATTTTAAACATTACACTAAAACATCAAAGTGCTTAAATGTATTTTGAAATGTTATAAGCTTCCTTTTGGGTAGAAAATAAATTGCCATATGAACAATGCTTGTTGGATAAAAGTTGATGATGATATAATTGTTTTAGCGTCAAGACAATTAAAATGCAAAGTTTGTAACAATGTTTTAAGTTTCATTTGTATTTAAGGTTACAATATTATGGTTTTGAAAGTATCCAATTATCCATGACAACATCACGACTACACTTATGGCAACCTCGAAAGAATTTTCTCGAAATTGTAATTAACACAATCTAACTGTAATTTGGGAATGTTCCTTCCAAATAGCTTGGAATTTCTATTGGGGCTTCAAATCCTATTCCTAGCATATTGAAAGGTAAACTCACATTTTTAAAGCAAAGATACATCATCTTTGGTGGTGGAGTAATACTCCTAAATTACTCCTTAATTCGATATTGTCCTTATAATCTTTATATTTCATATAATAACACTAAGTAATTGGCAGAGAAAACAACAAAGTAGAACAAATGCTCTACTCAAGACTTGAATTAACGAAAATGACAGAATTACAAGGAAATATAGAACCTAAAGATAGTGCAGAATTTGCAAGACAGAATAATCTCAATCCTTCTACCATGTGATAGCAGTCACACCCCTTAGTTCCTAATCTGAATACCTTCTGAAAAATAGCCCCTTTCTCCCTATTTATTCCCCACAAAATCATAATTGTGCACCCATTAACTCCCATTAACTGCCCACATCCTTCTTTTTCCAAACTGCCTAAACCATTTTTCTATTCCTAATTGTCCAGCCCTTTCCATTTCTTTCTCTGAAACACCCTCTTAATTAGAGGCCTATCAATACCCTCACTAAAATCAGCGGACTTGAAAAAGGACTTACACTTGGTCTAATCATTCCTGCAGATAGCATTTCCTTCACAAACTTCTCAATCTCTTCCTTGTATCTATGTGGGTGTCTGTATGGCAGAATGTGGAATTTCGAATCCCTCCTTCAGTACAATATCATGATCACACTTTCGGGTAGGAGGCAGCCCTTTGTGCTCTTGAAAAATATCCTCAAATTCTTCAATAATTCGTTGAATGCTAGTGGGAGTTTGCACAGCAGGAGAACACAACACGCTCATCATTCTGAACTCAACATAATAAGCTTCTACTTCATTGCGCATCTCCTTCATGACTGCCTCGATTAATGCCACGGTTCTGGATAAGGCGTGGTCTCCTCTTACTTCGATTACTTTTCCATTTTCCTGAATTTCAAGCAAGTACCGCCCCAAATCCACACTAGATTTACCCAAACTCTTCAGCCATTCAAATCCCAGATTGACATCCACTTCAACCAACTCGAATAGGTAAAAATATTGGACAACCTTTAGAATAGGGAGTTATAATTCCACACCCTTGAAAACTCCTTGACTACCAAGACGTTGTCCATTTGCCACTTCTACAAAGTACCATTGCATATTTTCGATAGGAATCTTCAATTCCTCCACTATTCCTGGAGCTAAGAAGTTGTGGGAAGCCCTAGAATTCACCATGACTATTACTTTCCTACCCTTCACAGTACCCCATAGTTTAAGGGAGTTCTTCGATGTCATTCCTATAATACTACTCACATTCAGTTGCAGATTGAGCTCCTCTTCTGTTGGTTCCTTCGAATCCTCCTTAATTTCTTCTTCCTCCTCTTCGTGCCCTAGTAGAATAACATGGAGTTGTTTATTACGAAACACGTGGCCCGGAAAATACCTTTTATCATAACAGAAACATAGATTTCGTCTCATTTTCTCATTCTCTTCCCCTTTTGTTAATTTTTTGAAACTTGCTCCTTGCCTACTCCTAGAGGAATTTTCTCCTTCGTGGACCCCTATTCCCCTCTGTGGCATCACGTTTTCGGACCTGCCCATGTGTGCTTGGATGTGCTCCCTTGACTCCACATTGGTACTATTGTCCAGACCTGATTGTGGGTATTCCTAGGTCCCACGCCAAGTTAATGCAGTGCGATTGAAACTGACTCCACCTACCCGGGCTGAATACTTAGAATACCGACCCAACACCCTATTTCTCTCTTCCACCTTCTGTGTCGTCTCCATTAATTCGTGGAGGTCACCCAAAATCATCAACCTCACTTCAACCTTGATTTATTCCTTAAGTCTATTCATGAACACCTCTTTTATGAACTCTTCATCCGCAAAACAGAGAGGGGCAGAACGGAGATTGAATTGCTCTCTAAATTCCATGACAGTTCCTCTTTCCCTCAGCCACATTAACGCTTCATAAGGGTTTTTTGTCGAATACTTGAAATCGACTCATCAATGCTTGACGAAATAACGGCCATCGCACCACCATGCGTGATTCCCACCATTGGTACCAATTTAATGCCTTGCATTTAAGATAAACCACCGCAGTATCCACTTTCTCCTCATCTAGAATGCGGTTGATTTCAAAATATCGCTCCACTCGGTATACCCAACCGTGAGGATCCTCTCAGGTAAAGTATGGAACCTCCACTTCGTTTACATGATCCTCCCTCCGGTTTGCTGCATCACTGTGTAACCTTTCCCTTCAGTAATCTTTTTCACGATTACTACTCTCCCCCGCTCCTTCTCTCCTCAATCCCTTAATTTCCCCATTGTCTCCTCCAAATGATCGGTAACCGTTATCATCAAGACTTCCATTTGTTGTCTTAATGCCTCTTGAAACGACGCTTGCATCCCCTCCAATCTCTTCTCCATATTTTCCAATCTATTTTCCATTCTTGTTGAAACCATCGAGATACTCCCAAGATCAGGAGCTCTGATACCAACTTGGTAGATACCAGAATAATAACACTAAGTAATTGGTAGAGAAAACAACAAAGTAGAACAAATGCTCTACTCAAGGCTTGAATTAACGAAAATGGCAGAATTACAAGGAAATATAGAACCTAATGATAGTGCAAAATTTGCAAGACAGAATAAGCAAAATCCTTCTACCTGTGACAACAGTCACACCTCTTAGTTCCCAATCTGAATACATGCTGAAAACTAGCCCCCTTTCTCCCTATTTTTTCCCCACAAAACCATAATTGTTCACCCATTAACTCCCCATTTCCTTCTTTTCTCAAATTGCCTAAACTCCTTTTCTATTCGTAATTGTCCAGCCCTTTCCATTTCTTTCTTTGAAATACCTACTTAATTGGAGGCCTATCATTTCATATCATTCTTTGTTCCACCTAAGTCTATTATTAATATCAAATGAGATTCAGTGAAGGTTTCTTCTCTGGATGAGGAAAAGGGGACAGTAAGTTGGGTAAAGTGGGAAAAGGTGTTTAACGTCAAATTTTGGTGACAGATTGTTAAGAAGTGGTGTTGGGTTCGAGAATGAAGAGAATTGGGACTAGACTCAAAGGGTACCTTGGAGAAAGGTTTTATTTTTGTGGGAACAAAACTATGCTACTGAAATGAACAGGTTATTAGAAAACCTAAAACCAAAGAAAGACAACAAAAATTGCTGGATTTGGAAGGATGATGCCCGCATTGGTTAACGGACAAAATTCAATGCCCTACCCGCTTTAAAATGGGCTAATGGGCTTGCGGGTGGCCCACGAGCATTGTTAAATAATTTAAAAAAATAAAAAAATCCATATAATAAATGAAATTAAATAAAGTAGTTGAAAATAAAAAATTAACACAATTTTTGATATTTTATATAAAGTTTAACAAATCACATTAGATTACAATTTTTTTAGGGATTAAAAATCACATTACATCATAACTTATTTAAAATTTTATTACTTTTTCCTTAAATTATGTTTATGGGTAGCCCGCATGTCCAACGGAAATGCCCGCAAACTTAGTGGACAAAACGGGTCGGGCAAAACAGGCAAATGGACAAAATTTCTATGTCCTGCCCGCAAAAAAATGCGGGCAATACCCATTTTGCCATCTCTAGTCATGTGCTTAAATGATGGAAACAATTTTGCTAAGAGTAAAATTGTATAGATATTTACTCTCTAAACATTCTATTAGATAAATAAATCATGCATTAGATCACCCCATATATAAGCTTACATCCTTAGACGGTAGAGTTTTACATAAATTTTGACATTTCTCCAATTTAGTGTGTCCAATAAGACATGAGTAATGTTTTATTTGATAACTTTGGTAATTTGAGTATAAAGTATAGATTTATAATCCGGAGAAATACGAGGTAATATTTTAGGGTATAGATTTGGAATGGATAGTGATGCTTATTCTATTCCATTTTCAATTTTCTGTTCTGCTATGCAAAGCTGTTGATGGTTTGATTTTTATCTACTAGGTGGTTTATCCATTTGAGAGGGATGAAAATCATCTTCAATATTAGAAAGTTCAATATTTAATGAGGATAGTAGCATGTGGTAAAAAGCAATTTTTAATAACCATAATTTTAAGTCAACTTTTGAAAAAAGGTATTAAAAAATTATTTTCTCCTTATATTATATTACCAAACTCTTAAGTACAGGATAGGAGTTAAAACTCATTTGAGAGTGTTTATTATCAAACTATGTTGTCGCATTCAATAAATTTTATTTTGCTTTTAAAAACAATCAAGTGCATCCATCAATTGTGCTTTGCTTTTTGAGGAGGACCAACCAACCACTGACACTGCTCATTTAATTCATAAGTGTTTCTTTGAGTTTGGAATGTACGTAAAGGAAATAAAGAAAAATGAGAAATTAATGTGTACCATTATATTATTTTTTATTTGAATTGTGAAGATTCAAATATAAATTTAAATGAGTTTTTATATGATAATATGATAATTAACTAACTATTTGTTATAGTTATGAAAACCATATAAAATTAGTGCGTTCAACTAGAAAATTAGTCCCCATATCGATACATTATATAAACTATATCAATCATATAATAATATTAATTAAAATTGACAAAAATTGGTTGTACCTGTTGAATTTCACAGTTTTCATTTAGAATTACACAATTTACATGAAAGTGGCTTAATTTTATCAAAATGTAATTGCAGAGTATCAAACATACCATCATTCTCTTTATTTAAACTTCTAAAACATGATATACTACAAATCAAACATTTTACTTTAACACATAATTTAAATAAAAATATTTATTCTTTATTAACTTTTTAATATTAATATTACTGTATATTTAATTTCATCTGTATATGGTAATGAATCTCAATTGAATCGCCAGCATTTCCATACCCGTATGATGTTAATATGCCTTTAATCCTAATCATCAACCAGGCATGTTGTAATCTACATTTTATTGTTTTCAATTTTTATTTTAAGTTGAGAGACTCTCATATAGTTATTGTTTTATTTGTATTGTTTTCTGATTTCACTAATTTGGTCTCTCAAAACTTGAAAAACTCAAAATGGTCCCAAAAATTTAAATACAAGTCAAATTATTTCTTTTTGTCATGTTTTATAACATATAAGACTAATTTGTCTCTAATAAGAACTAGTAATCTACATTTGAAATTTTGGAGACTATATTAGGTTTTTTTATTTTTTAGGCATTAAGGATAAAAAACACTAGGGATTGAAATGGACATGTTTTATAAGAAAATAAACTTAAACTGCAAATGATTTGTTTCTATCGGCCACTGTTTCCAGCATGATATCGCTGATAATTCTGCATGTTGTTCCTCATGCTCCAGATAAAATGTTTGTGTTGAATGAATTACTCAGACATATACAATCCTTAATTCACAGTGAGTATATTCTTATTATGTAATATTCTCTGAATATGATACTCTAATAATAGTTCAGTACTTCAGTTAATGTTTATGCACCATATGAACTTAATTTTCCTAAACTCAAAGGCAGATTCCAAAGAAACCAAACCAATCACTTCAAATGCATCCTTAAAGTTTCAATGCTTATTCATTTTCGTCAACCACTTTTAACTTTATACTAATTTCAAATTTTCTTCTCAATCTCATACCACAAAAGGCATGCTAAATTTGAATATTGAATAATAATAAAAAATAGATGAAAATGATTACCTCAGTTTAGTATACTCACCTTGAAGGGAGTCATAAGGTGGTCTTGAGGTTAGAGTGAAAATTTTAAAAAAATGAAGCGAAAGAGGTTATGAATTCGAATGTCACTTAGAACAAAAATATTAATATATTAACATTTGTTAATAAAAAAAGTATACTCACCTTGAATGTGGAGCATCACAATTCACAAATAAATAAGGTGCTGCGATCATGATGGGGAAGAGGGGCACATGAAATACTAACTTCACTGTATCTACAACATAGTCTGTTTGATTGGTGAAACAGAGGAGAATGTGATTATTTCTGAAGTTATTGTTGCACGTGCCCTGCTTCTCCATCTTGTTCTCCATGCACCTTCTCATGCCATTAGCTAATAGTATGGTTTATGAGTTTTTCTGAGCCTCAATCTGTAGAGAGTAAAAAAGGAGCACATAAATGAGTTCAGAAAGTTATGAATTTGAGGATACTCATATCTTAATCTCATGTGGTTCTAGCCTACTCCTCTATGTCAAAAGAGGCAATTGGAGGTGCTTTTTAAAGGAATCAGACTCGTTACCAAAAAATGAAGTTGTTGGTTTTGCTCTTAATTTTAGAAGAAATGTGTTATATCATTATAATTAAGAGATAAAAGTGTTCCATTATATTATTTATGACTTTAGTTGGGTGTGTGATGGGTGTAAGAGGCTGAGTTGGGTGTGGGGTCGATTATTTTAAACCCAAAGCGCTTGTCACAAGTCACATAAAATAGGACCACTTGCTTATTACTGAGCATACAGATTTAATTACATATATAACCTACCATGCACTACAAAAATTTGAAAAAATCTATAAATTTGTATTAGTATTGTAAAAATCAGTTTGTGTCAGTTGATTCAACCGGTGAACCAATTCCAACACCAGTATGGTACAATAATTATACCAGTCATATAATTATACTGGTCAAAACCGATCATACCAGTCGGTTTTTAATTGAACTATACCAGTCATTCTGGCCGATTTTTATTTAATGAAAATAAAAAATGTTGGTTTTTTATTGAATTTTGAGCATTAATATGAATATATTGTATATGTATATCTAATTTTGTCTGCATGCAGTTTAATTAGTGAACTATTAGTTGAATAAGTATACTACTATAGCAGTATCCTAACAAGTTTGATGACCAAAATCACCAAATACAATATTAATAACGTTGATTTTATATATTACCGACACCATCCATCAAGCGCATAGATGAACCAGCACATAGTTATTTTAATTTCAGCACAAATTTTAAAAAGTTTATGATAATGCAGTCGCTATAAATCCTTACATGGAGGATAGATGTGGTAGATGCTAAAAAATACAACACACGCATTCAGAATTGTGGTCATATAAACAATGACGTATCTAGAACTCAAAAAATAGGACAAAATTTAAAATAATAAATATTATTAAGATATAAATATTAATGTCAAAATTACAAAATTTAAATATATTTAATCATAATAATTGTATATTTCGTAATTAATCTCTATGTGATTTCACATTTTAAAATTATTGAATGATCAATTTGTTAACAATATTGTTGAACACTTCTCGCTAAATATAAGTTACTAAACAATCATTCGCATCTCTCATTTGATTACATAACCTATTTTTCAAAATTTCACAGTTGAGAAAGCTCTTTTTACAACCGTTATGTTAACTTGAAAAGAAGTTAAACTAATGTGTAAACAATTCACTTTTAACAAACTTATCTGAAAAATTATTGATTCATTTCGAAGAATTTCATTCAACATTGATATGCATATCAATGATGTATGTCTCAAGTTGATTATCAAACATCACTATATCAATTGAACAAAAATCATGTGCGATAAAATTTTGCAAATTTAATCAGTTTTGTCATATCAAAACTAGAGAAAAAATCATTTAGACTCAAACAAGACATACAAAGAAGCAGTTGAGTATTTGTCTCAGAAAATGATCATGAAGTTTCTTAAATTGCATATTCATAATATTATAAAGGGAATAAAATATATCCTCATAAGGAGATAAGTTATTTTCTTCAGCCAGTAAAAGTATGACATGTGTACTATTTTGTTTAATTTTAAAAATATTTTTGTTAGAAATGATTAATATGACAAGTGTCATGATTTTAGTGACTAAATGAGATAACTTATCTTCTTATACTAAAAAAATATTTTATTCTCTATATAAAATAATTCACTATGATAATGATTATTTTTTTTCATGAAACATATAGTATTGTTTACAGAAAAATAAAGTTGGACTTATAGAACTTATAAATGATATACATATATTTTTTTTAAATTGAGGGATAGCATCGTGCCTGCTTGTAAATGTGACTGTATATACAAAAATGTGAATAAGATGTTATGTTTGATATACATAGAATTTACTCCGTGTATCTGATAAATCTGATTCACCATTTCCTGGAGAGGCAAACTTAGTTGGTTAAGCAGACAAAAAAATGTAACTCATTTGGATTTAAATCATAGAGGTGAAAATCAAACCCAGTGAATTATCCTTGATAAAATATAACAATTATATTAGTTAACAATCATATTCGTTGAAACCAGCTAAAACCGGTTAAAATTTGGTCATAAAAGTGGGTCTTCATTTAAACTATATCAATTGTACCCACTGTTTAATATTTAAATTTATAATTTTTTTATGAAAGTAACTTAATTTTTATAAAATTATTGTTGTAGAGCAAACACATAATCACTTTGGTTTATATTTCTAACTCATGGTCTAGCTGAAAGTCACATATTTTGTTTTAGGTGTAAATAAAAATATTTATTACATTCTTTATTAGTTTTTAAACATTAACATTCATATAATATATGTATATATAATTTCAACAATATAAGATTTAATTAGTGAACTATTAGTTGAATTGTTGCACCAATAATACAGAACTAATTTTCATTATTTTTCCTATTATTTGTCAAAAACTTTAGGTATGAACAAATATCAAGTCACACACTCACTCCAACTGAACTGGACGTAGATAATATATTTATTATTTAGTCATACTGGGCGCGTATGGAATTAGAAAAATAATTTTTTTTAAATATAATGCATAAAGTTTGCAAGGGACTGAGAATATTATATACCAAAATATAGTGTCACTTTCTGTTTCCTCACTAGGATGTGTTTTATCCATGTTAAACTTCAGTGCTTCACTGAGAAGCCTAAAGGTGAAGTTGAAGGATCCAGGCACGTATAAATTTACTGCAAAATATATAAATCTAAAAAAGAAGATAGAAATTATCAAGGCTAGCTATTTTGCACCTCCATACAATTGAAGGAAAAATCAAAAGGAACCTTTTACATAATACTTGTATGCTCCTGCAGCTTAATTAACTCAAAGGGTATAGAAGGAGTAAATTATCACTTTGTCCCCCACTTTAAAGAAAATAAGATCCGCAACATTATTAGAGAGAGATTTTTATTTTTTATTTTTTTCTTTTAGTTGTAAGAATAAAAGTATAATATCGCTATAAATAAAAATAATGTAAATATATTTTATTTTATTTTTTGTTTAATTTTTAAGAATATTTACCCTTCTATTATTGGAGAGACATTCCGCTTGATTTACATGGGGTTTCACTAAGATTTTCAAATTTAATGAAATTGGATTTAGGCTTTCAATTTGACAGGCACCATTCAAATTCATCCTTGTGGGTGATGGACATTATAATTGTGAGAAATGATTGAAAATATGCATGTAGAAATCTCTAAAGCATGTGTTACTATACTAACTTTTAGGTTTAATTCGCCTTCACCAATTTAAGTATATTGGATGCAAATGGGATGAACAACGAATCTCCTTTAGGATACTTTGGAAAACATTGATGTGTTTTGCACAAACACATCAACCGTATCTTTCAATAGTAGTTTACAAAATTTATGTTTCCTACGGTTCTCTCATGCATTAGAGAAATGGAGGATGATTTCTTAAGAGTGAAAAATTCGGATGTCTTCATTATGTCTTGAAGTGTCTCTATTTATAGAGAAGTTCATATTACTTAACAAAAAGAAAAAAACTTTTGGGAATATGCACTAATTCATGAATATGTACATAATAAAATGGTTCAGTTTTACTGAAGTGCCATAGCCTAGCGGCAATGACACTGCTTGGCATATACAATCACTAAACCAATTGTCATCTTGTTTAATATATCATGAAACCAAAATATGTATATACTTATTATGTGAATTCAGATATTTTGAAAATATATTTTACAATAATTTAGTAATAGATGTCACATATGGACAACAAGACAACGTTGTGTTGATGCTCACATGAATAAGTAAATAAATAAAAAAGTTAGTAGTTACTTTTATCCCAACTTTGTCACTCCCTTCATTTCACTCCCCAACTCCAACTATTCATCACTACTAATAAGAATCACCAAATTACCATCAAAGAATAACCCTCAACCTTAACAATGGAGAATAGACACATGTCTAATGTTGTGTTTGTGATTTAGGTTTTGGAAGAAAATTAAAAAAAATGCAAAGCTTGAGAGTTATCTACCAAATATATTTCAGAGTTTTCAAGTCATTTCCCTCTCCACTAGTTTTCAAAAACCAACTCGCAAAGTGTTTGAAATTGTGATTATGATTGTGCGGTTGAATTTTTGTCATGGAAAAAAAATTCTTAAATTTGATGTTGTCCGATATGGTCTATTTTTGCCTAATGAGGTTTGAAATAGTCTAATGCAATCGAAATGCGATTTGATGCGGTCACTTCATTGTGATTTGATATTGCACGACAACTATAAGGTGATACAATTATAATAGTAACCACAATTGCAATATTAGGACCGCATCACGTGATGTGGTCTACAACTACTTCACAAATCATAATTGATTTCTATGTGCACGAATACAGTAAATACAACATCGGCTTGTTCTACAAGAATAAAGAGAATAAACGCATACTAGTGACCAAAACATGATTATGCATATTGCTTAGAAAAAACTAACTCCAATCACATTGCCAATAACTTCAGTTCATATAGTAACATGGTGAATGCTATGGAGATGAGTATACGTCATAAGATTAACATCACAAATACAAGACAAGATATAAAGCAGTGTACATATGATCCAGTGCTTTGAACATTTGTTTTGATGCAACCTAAATATATGCTAAATTGGAAGAGGAATTGTAGTAATGAAGAGAGGGAGGATATGTTAGTGGTGGTTTTTCCATAGTGGCTTGGTCTTTCTAAAGGTCTATTTGTGAGTTGAATTATATAGGGGAGAAAAGGAAACGGACGAATCAGGAGCCATCAAATACATAACTTAAAAGTGGTCATGAACAAGGAGGAAAATGATGCATGGTTGCACTTGGGGACCGAAGTGAAGGGGGCCTAGGACAAAAATGACATTCCAATCATTTTTATTTTTTATTCACGTGGACATCAAAATCGGGTTGGTGACATCTGTTACCTAGGGACAATGTTGGTCATGGATGAATTAGAATAAGTGTAATAAAAAGTACTGTCACAGTAAAGATTTATATATAGTTATTATATTATTGACCCTTCATTTATATTACTTTTTTGAAGAGTCAATAAACATGAATAAAACTCTTCCACTATTAGTATCTATTGTCTTAAAATGATATTAGTTGAGGAATTAAAGTGAAATTTTGCAAAATTGGAAATCTTGGTGAAGGCCCTACAAATCGTGGTTAGAAAGTAACTGTTTGAATCACATTTATAAAAAAAATTGGGAATAAAAAGTTCAAAATGGAAATTTTCTAATATTGTAAAATTTTTAAAGAAGAAAATAGAAACAAGACAGATCTTTCCCACACCAGACCAAGATTTAAAGACCACAATTATATCATCAATTAATTGAAGATGTGGCCCAAATGGAAAGTCATGTCATTGTCACATCTCACTATGATACATAGTAGATAAAGCAGGTATTATTCTTAGGATTAAAGCTTAAATCTTCTTTAACCACAATAACTGCAATATTTATTGGTCTAATGCAATTTGCAACATGCCTTGCTTAGTTTGAGTTTAACTTTGGCAAGATGTGTGTGAAGTATGACTTACTAGAGTTTGAAAAGTTTGATTTATGAGAACGACATTTGTTGACATTATGATGAACCTTTCTTTTGCACAAGATTGTTTAATCTCTTTTTCTTCATGTTCATACATATCCAAACGCCAGCTTACCATAGAACACGCCTAATTCTATGTCCTAAACAAAAATGTTGCTGTCTGAAATTTGGCAACCTTTCAAGAACAAAAGTCATAAAAAAAGCATAGAAGATAAACTATTCTATTGAAAAGTAGAGCTAGCAGTTCAATACTTCAGTTCGTTAGCATATTATATAATATTATGCTAGAAAACTAGCAACCTAACTAATTAAACAAAAATGTTCAAATCTATGCATTAACGTTCTACCAAACTGTGCATGATAATGATAATGGTATTTGTTCCATCTAGGCTCCCGACCGATCATAAGGTGGCCAACTCCAAAAGCCACGGTCAAATACCAGGTTGAGAACATACAACTCATTTCAATCGCCGAATAATGTCCAGATGACTTGCCTAACTAAGGAAAAAATAACAATGACAAGACATGATTTAGTTAGCATTCACAAAGCCACAAACCTATGCTACATGATTGTCACACCGCCTCAACAATGCACTTCATAATAACGTAATATACAGTTCTCTTTGGTACGGGTACGGATACATGATACGTGGTACGCTACCCTATCGAATATATGGTATGTTAGGGTGTACTTAGTTAATATGTTTTTAGATTTCAGTGGATACATTTTAATTGTTTTTAAACTTATTTATGTTTTTTTATTAATAATTAAATGTGGTAAACTAAATATATTAAAATAAATCTAAGAGAATTCTTAAATGATAAAACTCCACACATTTCGAACTAAAAGGCCCATTTTATATCAACCAGTTAAATAAAATCCACATCTATAAAAAAAGATTCATATTAGATTAAGGTTTTTTTTATTTCTCATTTCTAATATAACAACTGCCACTTCCTGTTAAGCACCTCCTATTGCTCTCTTCTCTGCCTTCTACTTCTTCTGAGTCATACCTTCCCATACTAGTTCGCAACCCACCATATTTCAGAACACACAAGAACCGTGAATTGGTTCTCGTGAACTGGTTCATGGTACGAGGGGGCATGATCAAATTTTGTGACTATGGCACAAATATTAGGACAAAGGTGAACATGTCGTCTAAATACTTGGGTACCATCTACCATGCGGCAAGGACATGCCCAATATAAAACTATGACAACCTGGGTAAGCAACAAAATAACCCACCGTCGATAAAGTAGTGTACTAGCTAGAGTACGGGAACGTTACGGCCACCTGACACAGATAAAGCAGCCCACACATATCTAGGGCAGACTAGATAGGACGACTTGTTGTGATCATAGTATCTTACTAAAGAATATACCATGTCTAACCCCTCTATAAATATAAGAGATCTCTCATAAGGAAGTTTACACTTGGCTCTTGCACCCTTATATTATCTCTACATATAATTCACTCATACTAGCTTCAGTGTCAGAGTGCCTTTATAGATATTGACCCATGCGATTCCAAGTCAACACTTACCCAAATTCAACATCCAAATCAACATTCCAGCTCGACCTCCACCGTACAAAAGAACAATATTGTACTAAGAGCTACATATTAAATGTTTGTATGATATCTACCTAGAGTTTACCATGCTTCCAATTGCAAGATTCATCAAACTATCTAATGTAGTTGCATGTGATTTAAATTTCGGCTACAATCGGAGATATGGTCACATTAACTTTAGTTGCAAAAAATTGCGAGAAATGTGGTTGATAAGGTAGCGATGTCGTTGCGAAGACTCTTGAAACTACAATATTGTGGTGACAGAGTATAATTTAAATCATTAGTAGTTGCACTACGGAAACTTTCTTTCTATAACTAGTTAGTACATAGTTTTCATGGATTTGAAAAAGGTTAGCAATAAGGTGTATACATCTATATTGTGGAAAGCTCAAGAGAATAAATGAGTTCAGATTGCTAGCTTACATTATTCGAGCAATTAAGAAAATGCATAATGGGTTCAATACTATTGTAGAACAAAGGATAAGGTCTGAAAAGATTCCTCTATTTCAATAGGACTACACAAAGGATTAACATTGAGCCTTTACCTATTCATATCGAGCCTCTACCTACACAAAAGGTTAACACTGAGTATATCCAAGAATTAGTACCATAATGTATGCCCTTTGTAGATAATATTATTAAAGTTGGAGAATTGAGAGAGCAATTAAATGAGAAGCTAGATGTGTTGAGTCAATCTTTAGAATCATATGACTTTCATATAAGTCGAAGTAAGGCAGAGTATATGGTGTGTAAGTTTAACAAGAGATGGACAAATCCTGCAATAAAGGTAAGGATAACACATGTCACTAGATTTAGGTATCTTGGGTGAACTATACAATACGATAGAGAAATTGAGAGTGATGTACCATATGATTCAAGTGAGGTGGATGAAATGACCGAGTGCATCAAATGTCATATGTGATAGAAAAATGTCACACAAGCTCAAGGGGAAATTTTACCGCATATATGTAAGTCTAGGATGTTATATGAGATTGAATATTGAGCAATAAAATGTCAATAAAAGAATAAACTTTGTGTAGCAGAGACCTGAATATTGCGTTAGTGAGTGAATACACTAGACAATATATGATTGAAAATAAATATATTAGTAGAAAGTTTGGGTAACTTCTATTGTAAAAAATATATATAGTAGAATCATGCCTTAGATCATTTAGGCATGTTCTATTAGAAAGCCCAAAAAAGGATAGTAGATTGAATGGATTTTAGCCTTTTAAGCCCTAATTTTTTGTCTAATTTTAGAGGTAGATGAAAGCCAAGAAAAATCACAGGCAAAATTATTAAGAAATATTTATATATCAAAATTTTATCAAGTGACATAATTTATAATAGAACATCTTAGTTTTATTTAATCCATATAACTGACCATAGTTATAAATAAGGGTTATTGTTGTAGCAAATGTTTCTCATGATTTTTATTTCCAACCGACCAAAGAGTCTCCTCCACAGTTCTCGTATGGAAGGGTGGAGATCCTCTCCATTTCTTGTCAACTTTTAATCAACATTTAAGTCATTATTTTATTATACACATAATTATTAAATGACTAAGATCTTATTCATTTTTTGGAGAGGATTTAAATCACATACAGAATAGTGATTCTACAAGAGTATGGAACATAAGAATGCAACACGTTATGCGTCTTCTGTAATTTGCCTTACTGTAGCATATGATTCTTTATCTTTTTCTTCTTGTTGTGGATGTGGTAAGGTGCCAAAGCTTCATGATTGTACTTATTGTCTTTTTTTACTAGACCTAGTTTCCCTAAATTCACTGCCATGTCTCTTTCCAAATTCACTCCCTTTAAGAAGATCATAGAAGCCTTCCATGCCATGCTACTATAAAAAATGCATTTAGAAAGAGAGATTCTTTTTAATTTCCTTTAGGTGAAATTATGATAACTTTTCTCATAGTTTTTTATTTGAGAAAATTAAATTTCAGGAGTTTTTGTGGGAAAATAGATATTTTTGTAGAATAATTTTATCAGTACAATAAGTTTCCCAATTTTACTTTTTAAAATGGATGGAGCAAGTATTAGACTTATAAAACTCAAGTTTGTGGTGAAATTTATTTACACTAATTTCAATCTTGATAGAAGAAAGTGACATAATCCTTTATTTGGCAAGGCTACAATTTAAGCTTCATGATTGTTATTCGTTTAACCAATATTCTAATCTAACATGTTCAAAATGTATGGAGATCACATGTCTCATTTTACATATTTATTTGTGCCTTCATTGAATTAAAAAGTGACACTTAATTAAAAAGAAAAGTTATCAAAATGAAAATTAACATTTTTATATTACTTGTTGAAATTTGATTGGCTAGGAATATAAATACATAATTTTTTTTGGTGCAGAATAATGTGAAGTGTTTTGGGTATTCCATCAAATTTTGAATTTGCATATTGTGCTTTGGCTAAGTAGTAAACCTGTGTTGGACTTGATTTTCAATTACCATCTATAATCATAATTGTGGTCAAAATAGTGAGGTTTTGTTTGTACAATTTTCGTGAATGGCGTTATGCATAATGCAATCTTCTATAAAGAACCCATGCATATCGTTTTTGCATTGGTCACTTTTGCTTCTGGAACAAATGTGCTGCATCCATGTTGTTGGGAAATTTAGAACCAATTTCCCTCCTCTAAATGGGCACTTGTGGAAGCGGCAAGTGAATAAAGAAAATAGAGAAGAGTAGAAGAATAACACCAAGAATTTTAACATGGAAAAGCCCCCTCAATGTGAGAAGGAAACAACCACGGGACCTAGTCCAGAAAATATCTCCACTATAGAAAGTAGGATTATAATATTTGATTCTCTCATACAAAAAGGATAACACTCAATCTCACCCAAAATGATGGAAATACAAACTCTCTTTAGTATCTCACTAGGAATATAAATCTCACACTTTGTGGATAAACTCTCTCACTTTCTCTCTATGATGTTGTTTCTCACTTGCTTGTTCCTCACAAGTCCCCTATATATAGTGAAGGGGAGGAAGGCTCCATCATAAAGACATAGTGGATGATTAATTATTGTCATACTTTTCAAGACACTTTGAAAAGTTGTACTCCAACTTTCTAAGTTGGACTTCATAATTCTCAAGAGTCAAGGAATAATTCCAAGACTTTGGAATAGCCATCAATGAATGATTCAATGGTTCATCTACCAAGATTCATTGGTCTTGCTTCCACATCAATTAGGAAGGATTCCCAACAAATCTCCCCTTCCTGAATTAATTGATGGTATCACCAGTCCTGCACCTCTGCAACAGTCTGTTAGCTTCTTGAGTAAAACTGTCTTGGTCATCATGTCGGACCAGTTGTCATATGTATGAACTTTCTCTAGGTGAAACTCACCATCCTCCAAAGCATTTCGTATCCAATGATAACGATAATCAATGTGCTTTGTCCGAGAATGAAACGTAGGATTCTTAGCTAGGTGAATTGCAATTTGGTTGTCACAGTGCAAAACATATCTATCTTGGACATGACACAACTCATGCAAGATATTTTTCATATATTTTATCTCCTTGCCAGCTTCAGATGTTGGAATATATTCTGCTTCAGTTGTTGATAATACAACACATCTTTGTAACTTGGATTGCCAAGATACAGCTCCCCTGCAAAGGTAGTTAGATAAGCTTATGTAGATTTTCTGGAATCTACATCTCTAGCCATGTCAGCATATGTGTATCCTACTAATATATGATCTTCATCGCCAAAAAATAAACATCTTTTGATAGTTCCCCTCAGATATCTCAATATCCACTTTATTGTATTCCAATGCTCTTTACCGGGATTGGACAAGAACCGACTAACAACTCCAACTGCGTGGGCAATATCTGGTCTTGTGTAAATCATAGCATACATTAGGCTTCCTACCACAGAGGAATAAGGCATTCTACTCATTTCTTTCCTTTCTTCATCACTGGTTGGACATTGCGTTGTTGTTAACTTGAAATGTCCAGCAAGTGGAACACTGGCAGGCTTTGCCTTATCCATGTTGAATCTCTTGAGAACTTTCTCAATGTACTTCTCTTGTGATAGCCATAACAACTTCTTGGAACGATCTCTGATTATCCTTATTCCAAGGATCTACTTTGTAGGACCAAGTTTTTCATAGTAAAAGACTTGCTTAAAGCATTCTTCAAACCAGCAATCTTGGTCTTGTCTTGACCAATGATTAACATATCATCAACATATAAGAGGAGAATAATAAAGTTTCCATCTTCATCCTTTTTAATGAATACACAATGATCACCAATTGTCTTCTTGAAATTGTATTTGGTCATGAAGGATTAAAACTTCTTGTACCATTGTCATGGGGCTTGCTTTAGACCATATAAACTCTTATTCAGACGACATACTCAGTGTTCCTTGCCTGATTCTTCATAACCTTCTAGTTGCTCCATATAGATTTCGTCTTTGATGTCTCCATGTAAGAAAGTTGTTTTGACATCAAGTTGTTCAACTTCTAAGTCTAGGCTAACTGCTAGACCCAATGCTACTCTT
>NW_017727790.1:0-6737 GCF_001865875.1 Lupinus angustifolius | reverse complement strand
TCACAACAATCCGAGCTTTGTACCTTGGTCTTGAGCTTCCTTCTTCAACTTTAAGCCTATAAACTCATTTGTTTTTAAAGGCTTTTCTCCCTTTGGGCAACTCCACCAGATCATAAGTGTGGTTCTCATGTAATGAGTTCATCTCATCTTCCATGACTTTAATCCACTCTTCTTTATCAGATGTCTGCATAGCTTCTGAGAAGTCTTCAGGTTCACCATTATCTGTCAATGTGATATAATCTTCTTCAGGATACTTTGAAGAATGTATTCTGCCTCTTCCGAAGCGCCCCAGTTCAACTTGCATATGATGCTCTACTGGCTCGGGTACTTGATGCATTTGTGTGTCTACCGCCACTTCATCATGATCTGACTCTTCATTAATCTGGTCAAGTTCCGTGTGAGCAGGATCTGCCTGTTGGTCTATCTGTTCTAGATCTATCTGATGATCAGGATCTGTCTATTGAGGAATCTCTCCCCCTGAATCAATGTGAACTTTGGACTTGCACTGGCTTTTCTTCTGAACATCTTTGGTCGTCTGATCCTCAAAGAACACAACATCTCTACTTCTCACAATTTTCTTGTTTATTGGATCCCATAGTTTGTACCCAAATTCATCTTTTGGAGACCCAAGGTAAATGCACTCCTTGGTCTTAGCATCCAACTTCTTTCTCTCATCTTTTGGAATGTGAACGAAGGTTCTGCATTCGAATACTCTCAGATGGTTGAAGGATTCCTTGTTCTTGTACCATACTTCTTTTGGAATTTCTTCGTTCAGGGGTCTTGAAGGTGTTCGATTTATGAGATCCACTGCAGTCTTTACTGCTTCACCCAGAAAGACTTGGGGAGATTGGCATCTTGCAACATGCATATGATTTTCTCTTCAATTGTACGGTTCATCCTCTCAGCTACTCCATTCAACTGAGGAGTCTTTAGGCTTCAAATGGACCACGATACTCTCCACCATTATCTGCTTTCAGACACTTCAACTTCTTCCTAGTCTCATGTTCTACTAGTGCATGGAACTCTTTGAATGCTGATAGTAATTGATCTTTGCTTTTCAACAAGTAGACCCATACTCTTCTCGAGTGATCGTCTATGAATGTAACAAAGTAGTAGGCTCCTGCAAGAGATCTTTCAGATGGTGCACGAACATCTGAATGCACCAATTCAAGTACTTCATCTCTCCGTGAGGGATTGTATGTTCTTTGAAAATTGACTCTATGTTGTTTACCATAAAGACAATCAGTACATGAATCTAAAATTTGACATTTTATACCTGGAAGGTGGTCTTTGGCGAGAATATGAAGTGCCTTCTCACTCATGCGCCCCAATCGCCTATGCCAAAGATATTTGGAGTTAGTAGCAACATTTGGTTCTCCAGAACAAATTCCTCCTTGCATAATATACAAAGATCCTTCTTTTGAGCCTCTAGCAATGATTAGGTTGCCTTTTGCTAGTTTCCACTTTCCAACGCCAAAGTGGCTTACAAAACCAGCATCATCCAACTTACCCATTGAGATAAGGTTGAGACGCATATCTGGGACATGTCTCACCTCCTTCAGTATAAGTTTTCCTCCTAGGTCTGTTAGCAGCACAATATCACCAATTCCTGCAATCTAGCTAGTAACATGGTTTCCCATTTTCACAGTACCATAATCACCTTTCTTGTAGTTTGAGAAGAAACCTTCATGTGGACTTACATGGAAAGAAGCACCAGAGTCAACGATCCAAGCACAATCACCATATGCAACATTTAGGTAATTGTCTTTTCTAATGAGGAGAACATCATCATCTGCGATGACGGTTGTGGTAGACTTATGATCATTTTTCCTTGGATCAACTAAATCTTCATGGACATTTCTAGCTTTCTGGTCTCTCTTTAGGGACCTGCATTCAGATCTTTTATGTCCTTATTTACTACAATAATAGCATGTTATTGACCTCATGCGAGATTGAGAGCGACCTCTGAATTTGCTTTTTCTTCTTCCACGAGATCCATTCCTCCCATTAGTTTCACTTCTTCCACGTCTCTCCACAATATTTGCTTCAGAATGGAAGGATGTACTCCGTTCTTTCCTTCTGGATTCTTCATTCAATAGACTGTTTGACACAGTGTCCATTAAGACCTTCCCATCATGGGCTGAGTTGCTGAGCGTGACCACCAATGTATCCCATCTTTCAGGCAACGAACTCAGTAGCAAAAGTGCTTGCAACTCATCATCTATCTTCATGTCTATCTTCGTCAATTGATTGACAAGACCCTTGAATGAATTCAAGTGCTCTATCATGCTCTGACCATCTCTGTAGTCGAGTTTCACCAGCCTTCTAACAAGAGATACTTTATTTCTAGGAGTTTTCTTTTGAATTATAGATTCAAGTTTCGACCACAACTCACAAGCATTTGTATATATGGACACATGCTCAAAAAACTTCTATCAATATACTTCCAAATCATTGCAACAACTTTTTGATTCGAAACCTCCCAATCTCTATCACCCTTATCTTCTGGCTTGTCTTTGCAAGAAATAGGCTCATGCATATTCTTGCAGTACAAATGATCCTCCATCATGGGCTTCCAATAGGAATAGTTGTCAGCTGTCAACTTGAACATATCTCCATCAAATGAGATATTAGCGACTCCGTCCATCTTGGACTACACATGCTAAGCTCGTCGAATGAACCTGGGAGCTCTGATACCACTGTTGGGAAATTCAGAATCAATTTCCCTCCTCTGTGTAATACAAAATGGGTACTTGCGGAAGCGGCAAGTAGATAAAGAAAATAGAGAAGAGTAGAAGAATGACACCAAAACTTTTAACGTGGAAAACCTCCCTCAATGTGAGAAGGAAACAACCACGGGACCTAGTCCAGAAAATATCTCCACTATAGAAAGTATGATTACAATATTTGATTTTCTCTTATAAAGAGGATAACACTCAATCTCACCCAAAAGGATGGAAATACAAACTCTCTCTAGTATCTCACTAGGAATACAAATCTCATACTATGTGGATAAACTCTCTCACTTTCTCTCTATGAACTCACTTGTTTGTTGTATCTTTTCCTCACAAGTCCCATATATATAGTGAAGGGGAGGAAGACTCCATCATAAAGACATAGTAGATGATTAATTGTTGTCATACTTTTCAAAATACTTTGGAAAGTGCTACTCCAACTTTCTAAGTTGGACTTCATAATTCTCAAGAGTGAAGGAATAATTCCAAGACTTTGGAATAGCCATCATTGAATGATTCAATGGTTCATCTACCAAGATTCATTGGTCTTGCTTCCACATCAATTAGGAAGGATTCTCAACACACGTAAACCATCGAAAATGGTTAGATCTAGACAAGTTTCTACTGTTCCACATCAACACACGTAGATAGTAGGGGTGAGCATGGGCCGGGTTGGGACAGGTTAAAGCTTATCCTTACCCGACCCTAAATATTGGTTGGGTCACTTTTTTTAACCCTGACCTAGACCTGAAGCTAACCCGACCGTAAATAGTGACTGGGTCAGCCTTTAAACCCGACCCAACCCTAGACCTGGTTAAATATAATGCATACTCATTTTAGATAAAAACTTCTCAATATTATTTATTATTATGAATATGCAGTTTGATATATAAAATGATATATGTATATATATTATCAATCATGTATATATTAAGGAAAAATTAAAGAATAAATGATACTTTAGACCAAAAGGGTATCATTACTCTATACACATTTGAGTAGAAACACATACAAATATGATGAACGAGTGACCCTAGGACGGGTCGGGTCATGCTTGGTCCCTATCCGACCCTAAATATTGACTGGATCTATTTTTGGAACCCGAACCCGGCCCTAGACCCGATCGGACTCAACCCTATTCGGACCGGATCATGATCGGACTGTGCCGGGTGAGCGGGTAGGGTCAGATCATGCTCATCCCTAGTAGGTAGAGTGGGAGGCTGAGAATTAATTTAGGTCTAGCACAGGTTAATAACCTGCAGAAAATCATTGAATGCCTTCAGCATTCTTTAGAAAGTATCCTATAATGCATTACTCTTGACAACTTCTTTTTGGTGCTTAAACTAATGTCACTTTATTAGACATGAAATGTTTTGCATTTACCATGGTTCATTTACAATTCATCTACTTATTTGAATTTTAAGTAAAAAAATTGTACGTCTAAATTTTAAAAAATGCACTGATGTACTTCAAACTCTTTTTTTCTTAAATAGGCGTAGTGTTTTTTTTTTCTTTTTTTCTTAAATCGGCGTGACGCTTTTTTTTTTAGTTAAATTATATTTTCCAATATGTCTCAGTTCAGTGAGAAATTCGAACATACTTTTTTTTACAAAAATAATTTAGAACTTCTTGACTTCATCCAGACATAGTGAATTGACATTTCTCAAATTAGACCAATGGTGGCAGAGAATGGAGCAACATCACTCCAAGAAGAAAGGTTATGTATCCCAAATGTTCTCATATCCCTAACTAATTAGTTTTCTTCAAGTAATATAAAAATATTATTTTGTGTTTTTTAAATTTTTTTTTTAATTATGTGACATTTTTCTATTATTAGATTGGGGAGGAAATTGGGACTGTCTTCACTACAATAGAGTGTTGTCAAACCATGTATTTATTATTATATATTAAAATATTGTTGCCATTATATTAATTAAGCATGCGGTTTATCGTTTTTAATATACAATTTACGGTCCAACGATAAGGGTTACTTTTTGGCTAGATGGTCCTTGCTGTCATGTGCTTCATGATATGTTAGATGCAGCACATTGATCTGGATTTCCACTCTACCAGGACACTGATAGGGATGTTAGTAGTAGAAGACAACCAAATATATTATAAATAAAAAGAGTATAGGAATATATGAAAAATAAGATACATTTTCGAAAGGCTTGTTGAATTTTTAATTATATTATTTCAGACATGTCAATTTCATATGCTACACTTGACATGATATTTTAAAAGAATTAGTTAAATAACAAATGAAACTAGTGGTTTATGAGGTGTTTCAAGAAGGGGAAATACAGACAACAAAGGAAGTAGGTAATGTGCCATTGCGCAGTGCTCTGCTTAATGGGCAGATCACTACAAGCACAATGTCTAATAGTGGAGCCAAAATAGTAATAACAAAAACTTGCTGGAGTAGTAGTGGGGATTAATTAAATAGTGAATAAGGCATTAATAATTATATTGGCTAGGGTTATAAAAAATAAATAATCTAATCGTGATAATTTATATGACCTCTAAAAGTTGATATGAGAGTGTCTATGTTAGATTATATGGGTTAATAAGAACTTTATGTGTTAACTCATCATAAATGAACAATTATAATCCCAAATACATTAAATTACAAAATAGTTTTACATTTTCCTTCATTAAAGAGAAAACATGTAGTTACATGACGAACTTCATAATTTGTTTGAGGAAAATTCATTATACATGTAAACCAAAGAAAGATCAAGAATATGAATCCAATTATATAATTATATTTATTTTAATTATATGAAAATCATAAAATTTAAAATCTTTAGAGAATTTGTGGATTCTAACCCTATACCTTCAAAAGAAGATCATGTGCTTATTTAATGATAGAAAGAGTTGAGTGGTCAAATTCTATACAAACATGGTATATTGTTTAATTTGTAGGTCTCTCTAGTTTTAATTTTTGTTATTATTACTATTGCACCAAAATTTATTACCTTTGTTCAATTTAACTTCAATTACAACCACATTATGAGTGTCTTCTAAATGGAATGGTGAGTGTGGCTTGGTTTTGTATTACTACCAATTTTCACATGGAATCCTTCTAAAGGTTGGGAGCATGCAGAGATTCACAAGTCCAAATTCACATAACTTTATCTCCGGCCAATGTTTTGAACAAAAAATGGCTTAGCACTTGACACTATCATATCATCATGGTAACGCACGCTGGTCATCATATATGTTAATTTCCCTCCACATTATATTGCTCAACTCTTTGACTAAAGAATGAGTTTATATGTAGCTTTTAGGGTAGTTACAAGAAGAAATGCTTGATTGCAATTTTTGTCTAGTATAAGGGAAAACAAAGAGAAGATTATTCAAATATCTTTTTTTTTCTCTCTTATATATCATGTGTCTAAATGGGATATGGATACAGCAAATAAGAGTTGTCTAGAAAATGACCTACCACTATAATGGGTAATTGAGCATCAACATTGCAAATATTAGAGGAAATGTAATTCTAGCCTTTATTGTATAATTAGCATAGTTTCCTTATATAGAAACTTTGGTTAGTTAAGTAGGTTGGGAAACTACTATAAATAGAAGTAGTTGTTAAACTTTGAAAGTGGGCATTGTATTGGTTTGAAAGGCTCATTCAATACAAGAGGTTATTCATAGTTAATTCCATCTTCTTCTTCTTCTCTATACACGTTCACTTTCTTTCTCAATTCTATTGCCTTTTGTTGCTGTCCATGAATGCATTGTGTATGCAAGTGTGGTGAGGTTGGTTCTGGTTTTAACAGTGGTATCAAGAGCTAGGAAGAGCAAGATTCTGTGTGGTTCTTGTTCAAGAAGATCGAGGAAGAAGGAAGTGAAAGAGCAAGCTGGTATCTCTGCAAGAAGGAGTAAAGATGGCAAACAACAATGGATTCTCCATGACACTACCAATTCTGGATTCCAAGAATTATGACAGATGGAGGATACAAATGCACACCATCTTTCGATTCCAAGAGGTGAGTG